>NW_026077834.1:0-1096 GCF_014885135.2 Alexandromys fortis
TCTATCTATCATCTATCTATCTATCTATCTATCTATCATCTATCTATCTATCATCTATCTATCTATCTATCTATCTATCTATCTATCTATCTATCATCATCATCTTGTAGCTTTTCCTTATTTTATATACTATTTATGTTTCTTTAAGGCTTACAAACTTTTAAGCAATTTCTATCTTTTTAACTCACATAAAATACTGCATTTTATGCAATATTTTTATAGTCAGAATGCTTGCTTTGTAATTGAAAAGATTGTGATTGATATTGAAAACTGACAGATTTTATGTGAGTGTTCATAGAATACTAGTGGAAGTATTATTCGCTTTTAGTAATAAAAGTGATCTGTGTTGGAGGCAATAAATATAATTTTTAGAGCATACTATTTCTGATCTGGCTATTGGTCTCTGGGTTGTGTTTTGTGTGTGCTTAGAACAAATGTAATATGATATATACTGAAAATTCCAGGGAGCAAACATTCACAGAATGCCAAGCAAAGGTCACTTCTTACTTATATTTTAAACTTTGTTTTTTTTCTAATATAAATTACATCTATCTATTTAAACTATTATTTAACTTCTGTGAAAGCATTTCTCCTGTTTTGACAAGGACTATCAGAAAAATTAAAAGAATGAGAAAAGTCATATATTGTTCAAAAATGACAAAAAAAAGTATGGGTTTAAACTGAATTTTACAAGGACATCAGATTTTGTATGCAAATTTCCCAATTAAAGTTCAATCTCTTAAAACCCAAATGCAGTGTAAATGTTTTGTGAAGAAATTTAATAACACTTTAAACACCTTCTCTGGGAAGATAACCATAAAATACGTGGTGGTAATAAGTTAGTTCAAACTCAATTTTACTGTTCTTTCAATAATTTTTTTCTGGTTTGATACTTTCTCACTTTATTATATGACACAAATGAATCTGTAGATGAGCAGTTTCATCTCCATGTGAAATGGCTCAACTTGATTGACTTAGTACCTAAGCCTGGGATGTGATATTCATTTTCTCTGTCTCTGTCTCTCTCTGTCTCTCTCTGTCTCTCTCTGTCTCCCTCTCCCTCTCCCTCTCCCTCTCCCTCTCCCTCTCCCTCTCC
>NW_026077835.1:0-991 GCF_014885135.2 Alexandromys fortis
AACAATAACCCTAAACCTAACACTAACCCAAACCATGACCCTAACCCTAACCCTAAACCTAACCCTAAACCTAACCCTAACCCTAAACTTAACTCTAACCCTAACCGTAACCCTAACCCTAACCTTATCCCTTACCCTAATCCTCACCCTCACATTCACCCTAACCCTAACCCTCTCCCTAACCCTAAGCCTAAACTTCACCCTCACCCTAACCCTAACCCTCACCCAACCCTGACCCTAAACCAAACCCTAACACTAACCATAACCCTAACCCAAAGCCTAACCCTAACCCTCACCCTCATCCTCACCCTAACCCTCACCCTAACCCTAACTTTAACCCTAACCCTAACCCTAACGCTAACCCTAATCCTCACCCTCACCTTAACCCTCACCCTCACCATAACCGTAACTGTAACCCAAACCCTAACCCAAACCCTAACCCTAACCCTCAGCATCACGCTCACGCTCACCCTAATCCTAACTCTAACCCTAACCGTAACGCTAACCCTAACCCTAACACTAACCCTAACCCTAACCCTAACACTAACCCTAACACTAACCTAAACCCTAACCCAAACTCTCACTCTAACCGTAAAACTAACCCAAACCCTAACCCAAAACCTAACCCTAACCCTAAGACTAACCCTAACCTCAACCCTAACCCTAACCCTAAATTTAACCCTAACGCTAACCATAACCCTAACCCTAACTTTAACCCTAACCCTAACGCTATTCCTAACCCTCAGCCTCACCGTAACCCTCCCCCTCCCCCTAACTGTAACCGTAACCCTAACACTAAGCCCAACCCTAACGCTAACCCTAATTCTAACCCTAACCCTAACCCTAACCCAAAACCTAACCATAACCCTAACCCGAAAGGTAACCCTAACCCTAACCTTAACACTAACCCTCATGGTAACCCTAACCCTAACCCTAACCCTAACTCTAACCCTAACCCTAAACCTAACCCTAACCGTAACCCTAACCCTAA
>NW_026077836.1:0-1094 GCF_014885135.2 Alexandromys fortis
GGACACATTCTGATAGTGACAGGCCAGAGGTGGCCTCAGTGTCGAGGACACAGTGTCCACGTGCTTGTGTGACGGACACATTCTGATAGTGGCAGGACCAGAGGTGGCCTCAGTGTCAAGGACACAGTGTCCATGTGCTCATATGAGAGACACCATTGTGATAGTGGCGGGGCCAGAGGCGGCATCAGTGTTGAGGACACAGTGCTTGTGTGAGGTTATTGTGGTCACCCAGAAGACTCATCTGAATAGTCCTGGATGCTGGTTTGGAAGTCTCTCTGGTCTCACAGACCGTATTGGTTGGGGGAATGCCTGCCTACCTGTCTGATGTGTGCTCATTCAGGGTCTACCACAGTTTTAGGGCATCCCCAGCTGCTGTTGTTGCCTGTTTTATTTCCAGGATGCCTGTCTGTATGTGCTGTCTACTGTAGGACTCTTAGGGACTGTGTGTGGATTTTCTCATGATATTCTTACCTAGCCACTCAAGAGTTTGCTACAAAGAAGTGAAGTTATCAGCCAGGATTGGGAGATATAAATGGGGTTGCAGCTCCAGGTGGTCATTCCAGAACCCTCATTCACCCCCAGGGTGAAAACAGACAATGACAGGAGGACTTGGTTCCTGCTCTCCTCTCTCCCAGATGTACATGTATACACATATAGATGTGGTTGCATATGCATATGTACATGCATGTGTATACACATATGTATGTGATTGCATGTGCAGGGTGTACGTGTCTGGGTCAGAACTCATTCTCACATGACAGTCTACAGGAGCCGTCACTTTGCTTAAGGAGACAGGGTCTCTCCCTAGGACCTGGGGCTTGCTGACTGGGCTAAGCTGACTGGCCAGCAAGGTCCAGGGATTCTTCTTATCTATGTCTCCTTAGCAGTGGGATTCCAAATACACAGCACCAAACCTAGTTTTGAGGAATCCAGTCCAGGTCCTCATGCTCTGAGCTGTATCCACAGCCCCTCTTTCTCTCTTTAGAAATACTCTCTGCAAGCCGGGCGATGGTGGCGCACGCCTTTAATCCCAGCACTTGGGAGGCAGAGGCAGGCGGATCTCTGTGAGTTCAAGACCAGCCTGGTCTACAGAG
>NW_026077837.1:0-1093 GCF_014885135.2 Alexandromys fortis
CTCTCTTTCTCTCTCTCTCTCTCTCTCTGTACCTTTGTTTGGACTTCTGTCTAGCTTTACTCTATTAAGCCACTGGCTGAAACAGCTTTATTCATCAACCAATAAAAGCAACGCATATACAGAAATGCACCCCACATCATCTCCACTTTTCTGTCTAATTAAAAAAGAAGGTTTTAACTTTAACATCATAAATTACATATAACAAAACAGGTATCAAGCAAGAATTATAGTTACAATATTTAGTCTATTTGTATTATTCAAAATTAAAGAAAATACTCTATCACCTATCATATCTTTGTGAGTTTAAGGTTTTATATATAATTTATCTTTTATCATAACTAAGAAAAACTATAATTACAATGAGTCTTCAACTTCATCAAAGACCCCAGAAGGATATAATATTACCCAAGTAAACAGAAAGTGCATTATAAGCAACTTCCAAAGTTCTAGAATTGACACAGACATCTCACTGCTTGGACAGTCACCCAAATTTCTTTTACAATATTGGGGCATCCATTTTCAGCCTACAGGCTGAGAGCATCTGGTAGGTTTTTAATGAAGTAGGAAATTTGAAGATCTGCTCTGCCTTGTACTGGCAAAGTTTGTCAGTTGCTTTCTTCTTTGTCCTGCAGAATGTCTGGCAATTTCTTCTATGAAGTAGGAATCCTGAAGCAACATCCAATCTTATCTTGGCAAGTTTAACAGGTACTTTTTTGTGGGTCCTGTATGTCCAGTTCATACAGCATACCATCAATCACTACAGGCAAGAACAGTTTCTTGCCCAAATGACTAGCCTTGGCACATAAAGGTAAATTTCATAACGAGTTTCTTCTATGTCCATCATACTCTCTGAAGTGATTGATGATGTCAAAGATAGACATGTCTCAATATCTAGAAAAATCTAACTTCTTCAAACATTTTAAATCATTCATAGGTTGAATGATTATCTAAGTGAAATATATCTCTGTATATCTAGCAAACCTAGTTAACATGACTAAAAGTTTGATTATTATAGATGACTACCTATTAATCTGTATTTTAAATTATATATTACATTTTTAAATGAACTGCATAAACATAACACCTTAAACAA
>NW_026077838.1:0-1092 GCF_014885135.2 Alexandromys fortis
CCTAGGCCTTGTGCGTGCTGGGCAAGTGCTCTAGCTGGGGCTCGGCTCCTGGCTTCCACTGCACTTTGTCATATTTGACTTTTTATTTTTAGACTGGTAGAATGTTGGAAACCATTTATGAACTAAAAAATCCACTAAGTCATGCTTTTTGTTTTTTAATGTTTACTTTTAAAGATTTTGTTTAAAAAAATAAAGATGTTTACTTTTAAAGATGTGGGAGGGGGGGCTCTCCTGGAGTTGTGAGCAGTTGTGAGCTGAGTGTGGGTACAAACTTGTACACGCTCTTAACTGCTAAGCTATCTCACCCTAAGTTTTATTTTTTGGCAAAAGGTTTCATGTAGTCCAGGCTGGCCTCAAATTCTGTCTCCTGCCTTGACAGTGCTGGGCTTATAGACTAAAGTCACCATCTTGGCTCATTGGTGCTGGCAATTGAACCCCGAGCACTGTACCTCCTAGGCCAACATAGCTGAGCTTCATTTTCAGCCTTTACCCCCAAGACTGGGTTTTCTAACAGCCATGGCTGTCCTGGAACTCACTTTGTAGACCAGGTTGGGATTAAAGGCATGAGTAACCACCACCTGGCTTCATTCTCAACCTCCTGTATGTTTTTCAGACAGGACCTTGTTCTTACTGAACCCACAGGACTCTCGTCTCAGCCTGAATACCTAGGAATCCATGTAGTGACCACACACTGAACTCAAGCAGCTGCCTCCCTGTAGGGAAACCAGGAGTGGACAGGAACTGTGGGGGGGCCCCGTGTACATTCTCCCTTCAGATCTCAAAACAACAAAGTTATTTGTCCTGGATGGTGTACAAAAGTTTGCTGTTTTATGACATTCCCATGTGTGTTCCTGTGTGTACATGCATGCCACAGTACATTGTGAAGCCATTTTCTTCTTTCACTACATGGGGACTGAGCATCAGGCCTGGCAGCAAGTGCCTTCACCGGCTGAGTTATCTTGTTGGCCCTTTGCCAGACTTTTCTACAAACTTGTGTTTAAAGGAGGTTGCCCTCTAGTGGACAGTTTAAACAGGGCTTTAAACTATTTTTAAGCCAAAGGAGGGAGAAACTTGCCTTAAAAAAAAAAAAAA
>NW_026077839.1:0-1093 GCF_014885135.2 Alexandromys fortis
CCTCCCTCCCTCCCTCCCTCCCTCCCTCTCTCTCTCCCTCCCTCCCTCCCTTTCATCTTCTGTTCTTGTGTACTTCAGCCTAGCCTCAAGCTCTCTGTGTAACCTAGGATGAAATCACACTGATCTTCCTGCTTCCACTTCTCAAATGCTGGGATACAGTCCTGCACCACCGTGCCTAGTCTCTGTGGTTCTAGGGATTCAAGTCCGGACTTCATGGCATGCTCAGCAAGCATTCTACCAACTAAGCTACATTCCCAGCCCCTAGGGTCTTTTCTCTAATAAGAAAACATGTATGTCTACCACTACTGTGTGTATATGTATGTGTGAAAGTTCATACGTATATCGTGTGAATGTGTGCACATGTATACTAAACACATCTTTATAAATACATAACCAAGATCCAGGCGTAGTCAAGCCAATTTTGTCACATGGTTTTCCTAGGGAGAGGAGGTGGATGGGGTGTGGAGGATGGGGGAGAAAAGATTTGAAGTTTTGTTTGGCTTCCCTTTTCCGTAGTGAGTTTGTCTCTGTGTGTACAGTGGTAGTTCTTCAGTGTTAGCACTTTCTGTTGCTACAGTGACGTGTCGTGACAGTGACAGCTCAGGGAGAAAGCTGGTTTTGGTTACGGTTCGTGAGGACAAGAGTTCGTTGTGGTTGCGAAGCATGGCAGCAGGCAACAGGCATTGTGGTGGGAGCAGGCAGCTGAGAACTCACCCTCTAATGAAAGCACCAGAGAGAGCCAACTGGAAGTGGAACAAGGCGATGTAGTCTCAAAGCTTGCTCCCGGAGACAGACTTCCTCCAGCAAGGCTGCACTGTCTAAACCTCTCAGACAGTGCTGGTAACTGAGAGCCTAGTGTTCAAATACCTGAGTCTGGGGGAGGCATTTCCCAATCCAGCCAACCACCACAGTAATTTAAAAACAGAGAGAGAGAGGGGCTGGAGAGATGGCTCAGTGGTTAAGAGCACTGACTGCTCTTCCAGGGGTCCTGAGTTCAATTCCCAGCAACCACATGGTGGCTCTCAGCCATCTATAATGAGACCTGGCGCCCCCTTCTGGCTTGCAGACATACATGGAAGGAATGCTGTGCACA
>NW_026077840.1:0-1096 GCF_014885135.2 Alexandromys fortis
CTCTCTCTCTCTCTCTCTCTCTCTCTCTCTTTCTCTCTCTCTCTCTCTCTCCCATACATACACATAAATAAAACTACTCTTTTTTTTAAAGTACTAAAACTTCCAAGATAATATAGGCAAACTAGAAAAGTTAATTTCGGAATATATTCTAAAATAGGAAGAGGAAGTATATGGAAAATAGAGCAAAAACGATTCTTACAAGGTAGAAAATTTTATTTTACTAAGAATAATGTATCATTTCAAACAAAATTGAAATTCTCCCATGATTTTTGATATTTTAATTTACTAAGTACATAATTTAAGCTCTATTCCTCAGTGAACATTAAACAAGCATAATTATGGATAGCACATATGAAAAACTAATGTCACATTTTTAAAAGGAATAAAATACAGTAGTGTATGCTTGACTTGAAATTCTTCAAATGGTCCCTTCTGAAAAACAATTCAAAATATGGTTGTTGTTGAGATGGAAGACACTTTTATGGCTCACGCAGGTAAAACCATAACAAGAAACAGTAAGCTTGTGAGGTACACTGTTATGAAGAAATTCAGAAAGAGCAAGACAATTCTTTTTTCTTTTGGAAGGGGGGTGTTCAGGACTGAGTTTCTCTGTGTAACCCTGAATGTCCTGGAACTTGATCTATAGACCAGGCTGGCCTTGAACTCACAGATCTGCCTGCCTCTGGCTCCTGAATGCTGGGATTAAAGGTATTCACCACTATCCTGCTATGACAAAAATATTTTTAAACATATTAACTTCCATTTTGTTTTATAATTAGAGTTTTAAAATCCTTTAAGAAACCAAGAGCTCTGAGAATAAAGATACATTATGCTTTTTTCTACCTAAATATACATTATTATTCTTATCCAACAGGCCTTTGAAATTTTACTGATTTATATAAGTAGTACTAAGCTACAAGATTTATAAGGCTTGATTCAAGAAAAAAGGACTGAGGAATACAGAGAGAAAAGGGAGGCCAGGCGGTGGTGGCGCACGCCTTTAATCCCAGCACTCGGGAGGGAGAGGCAGGCGGATCTCTGTGAGTTCGAGGCCAGCCTGGTCTACAAGAGCTAGTTCCAGGACAGGAACCAAAAA
>NW_026077841.1:0-1093 GCF_014885135.2 Alexandromys fortis
AGGGAAAAGAGAACTGAATGCTGGGAGAAAGAAGGCAGGCAGGGAGAGCCGCCATGGTGTCGCCAGAGTCAGACATGCAGAATATTTCCTAGTAAATCACGACCTCGTGGTGACACACAGATTATTAGAAATGGGTTGAAGCAAGATGTGAGAGTTAGCCAATGAGAGGCTAGAGATAACTGGCCAGGCAGTCTTTAAATTAATACAATTTCTGTGTGTTTATTTTGGGATGGGACCTGGCCTGCTCCTCCTACAACACCGCTTCTTAGTGCTACGTCTGTGGACAAATCTTATATTTCCTTGCTCCTTTTTATTATAAATCTGTATATGAGGTAACCACACAACAGAGTCAATACTACGATGTTTTGAGATTTTCTCTGAAAATGGAATTAACCCACATCTCTTCACTTTCACCTGAGACAGACTCTTCAGAAAAGGGCATGATCTCTAGGCAAAGTAACTAAAATTCTTTTCCTCTTAAGCATCCTGAGCCAGCTCCCCATAGGTCAAATAACTCTTAGCAAAAGTCTTCAACATTCCTACTAGTATGGCTCATTTCGCAGCACTTAAAGCATTCAACTGCATTCCATCCACAGTCCCATAGTCTATATTCTTTCAAACAAAATTATGGCCTGGCCTATCTCAACAATATCTCACTCCTGGTAATCCACTCCATTTTTTTTCAAATTACCACATTTGCTTAAAGACACTTTTTTATGTTTAGTCCTAGAGATTCAGATAAAACACATATCTCTAATTTTTCTAAAAGGTTGTAAAGGAGAAGGTAGTCCTTTCTTTTCTTGAGTGTTCTCACAAGCACTCAGAATTATCCTCACATTCCTGAACCCTGTCCTGACACCGTACCTCTTGTATGTCCTTGCTAGGATATCACTTCTGTAGTAGAGTCTTCCCTTCCTGCAAAGCTTCTATTCCTTTACTCTTATTCCCATGGACATCACATCTATTTTCTTTGGTCTTTTGCCAAATTTCATCTTATTTACATCATGTAAGTTCTCTAAGATGGTTCATGTTTTATTTTTATGTTTTGGATTATCTGATTCTATAAAATGGAACTCAAATTAACAATAATAGC
>NW_026077842.1:0-1092 GCF_014885135.2 Alexandromys fortis
TAGCTCTTGTAGACCAGGCTGGCCTTAAACGCACAGAGATCCGCCTGCCTCTGCCTCCAGAGTGCTGGGATTAAAGGCATGTGCCACCACTGCCTGACTTATTTTTTTTTATTTTAAAATACATTTTAATTAAACTATATCAGTCACCCCTTTCTCTTTCCTCTCTCCTGCCCCTCCTATGCCTCCAGTTCTAAAACTGAATCCTGATTTTATTTGATCATTATAGTTACAGATAGATGTAAACACATAAACTCAGGCCTCTACTCAGCTCTGAGCGCCTCTCGGGCTAGGATCTTAGAAGAGCCAGGTTCCATCGCTGATAGGAACCAGATGCCAGCTAGTTTGGGAGATGGCAATATTGTACCACTCTGCTCTCCCAGTCCTTAAGGGAGGCCTCGTTCCTCTTTAGCCTGAAAGTATTTCCAAAGATTCCATTTCTGTCTTCGCTTTACTTTTCCAGGTAGTACGGTTTTTGACAGAATTGGGGTATTTTGTTGTTTGTTTATTTCATCTCATGAATTTTCATCCTTTAAGATGTCAAAAACAATGTAATAATCTTTGGCCCTATGACATGGGCCAGCCCCTAAATGTGTGAATCCCATGCTTGCATCATCACAGAGCATTCTGGGAGCCCTTTCTGCTGCATCTTCCTTATGGGATAGAATTTTCTTCTCTCTCTCTGTCTCTCTCTGTGTGTGTCTCTCTCTCTTCTCTGTTGTTCGTTTTTAATTCTTTGAAGTTTCATTTTGCATTCCAAGCACAGCTCTCCCTCCTACCTCTCCTCCCACCCTCCTCTGCCTCCCCTCCCCCAGCCCACCTACCATTCACTCCTCCCAACCAGTCAGGGCTCCAGTGAGGAGTCAACAAAGTCTGGCACCTTAAATTGGGGCAGGACCAAGCACCTCCCCCTTGGATTAAGGCTGAACATGGCTTCCCACCGTAGGAAACAGGCTTCAACAAGCTAGTTCATTCACCAGGAATAGATCCTGGCCCTACTTCCTGGTCCCCATCAGATAGTTAAAACTTCACCACTGTCTCCCACATGTGGAGGGCCTAGTTCCATCCCATGGAGGCTCCACAGTTGTCAGTCTA
>NW_026077843.1:0-1082 GCF_014885135.2 Alexandromys fortis
CTTTAGGATTTTAAGTCAGTCCCACCACTTGGGAGGCTAAGGCAGGAGGATGAAAATTTACGGTCAATCTCAGCTACATACTGAGACCTTGTCTCAAGAGCAGCAGTACAGGACTTGAATCCACGATGCATATCCTGCTACAGCTGGAGCTGAGCAGCAGAATGGCTAAGCACAAAGATCAATGAACATGCACTTACAAGTAAGAGAATGTGCTTCCCCATAGCACAATGATAAGCAGATAAGAGCTCCCCTCCAGAGAGCCTAACCCAGGCACCTGAGTGACTGACGGGTTTTCAGAGAATAGACTGTGGCCCCAGCACCATTTATTTCAACATTTTCTGAGGAAAAGGGTACTCCAGGTTTCAAAAACTCAAAAGACTTTAATAAGCATAAAAAATTTTGCTTCACAAAGTATCACAAAAAGGAGTGCCCAGTATTTACCAACTGGTATAGCTGGGGGAGACAAGTGTATGTTCTGTTGTGACAGACTGTCCAAATATCTTAGTATTCAAAGACAATACCAAGTACTGAACTTCTAAAAGGAGTATGTATGTGCTCGGCATGGTGGGGAACACCTGTAATTCAGCACCTGAGAGGAAGCAGACCAACTGCCTCAAATTCAAAGCCAACCCAGTGGCAAGTGTCAGGCAAGTTACACAGCTAGAATCTATCTATTTCAATAAACAAACAAACAAAGAAGTATTTAGCAGACTTCTGTTAAAGATATCAATAATGTATCTTCCTACAATACTAGCAGAGTCAACCTCCTGGAAATGAGAGTTCACTGTTTTAAGTCCCTGCCCCTTCATTTCCCTCCACAATGGACTGTACTTTGAATTGTGACCTAAAAAATAAACCCTTTATAACATAAAAATGAAGCTGACCACAAGAAGAAAATAAAAAAGGCTGGGCATAGTAGTGCACACTTTTAACCCTAGCACTATGGAGGTAGAGGAACATGGATCTCTAAGCCTTTTCTCTGTATGAGTTCCAGGCCAACCAAGGCTACACACAAAGAGACCCTGTCTCGAAAGAAAAGAAAAATCCTCATCTCTATAGGTACCTAAACATAGGTAAAATAG
>NW_026077844.1:0-1045 GCF_014885135.2 Alexandromys fortis
TCTTGAATGCTCCCAGAAGTATCCAGATAAAGTTAATAATAGGGGCTAATATTAAGAACAGTGCTGAGTTCTATAAATAGAATTGAATTAAGCATAAATATTAGAGATAATTAAAAATTAATTTCATTTGTAACCTACTCCATGATTTTGAGATAAACCCTACCTCTTACCCTCATAGAATCATATGTGTGGAAACCAAGCTTGAATATTGAAGTGGGAAAAATCCTCAACTACAGATTTCAACAAATAAACTAAATTCATACTATGAAACTTATTTTTATCAAAACTGAAGGGAGAGTTTAAAAAATGTACATTTATGTAGCTACTCATTATCATATTTGCTACTCTAATGCCCTGTTTCTAAAAGATTTCTATTGAAAAAACATTTGATATTTGTATAAGACATTTGGCTTGCTAAGAGAATACAAACTATGTAAGATGCAGAACAATTAAAGTAGTATAAAATCAGCTTTGTTTAGAAAAACAAAGACTTACAAAGTAGACGAGTTGTACTGAGACAAATCACGATTTGACATCTGGAGATATTAATGATCACTTATTGAAATCCAGTCAATAATTTGATAAATGTTAAATCAAAATAAGTGGTTTGAAAACTACAATGACAGAAACTGTGACGATGATTTAGCAGTTAAGAGCACATTTTGGTCTCACAGAAGACCAGGGCAGAAATTACCAGCATGTTTATATTGGCTCATCACCATGACTATCTCCAGTTCCAGTGCCCACAATGTGTCCCTCTGAGCTTCAAGAGCCTCATATGCATAAGTATATGCATGTGCAAAGGCAGAAAAAAAAACACACATAAATAATAGGTATAATGCAGTATGCTGTGACTACTGAGGAAATACATAGGAGGCCAAGTCCTTAAGAAAATATTTCAGTACACTAAAACACACAGTGAGCAGAATAGGCACAGAACACTGGCCACCCTAGCATGATAATACAAATAATCTATGCAAATATCCAAAATTTAAGTTTTTGTAAAACTGTATACTTGAGACCCAAAAGGATACTTAGAAAAATG
>NW_026077845.1:0-1094 GCF_014885135.2 Alexandromys fortis
TGTGAGCCACCATGTGGTTGCCGGGAATTGAACTCAGGACCTTTGGAAGAGCAGGCAATGCTCTTAACCACTGAGCCATCTCTCCAGCCCCTATGGATTTTTTTTTTTTTTAAAGGAAACCAACTGAAGAGTAATTCTCAAAATACTAACCCCCATCCTAATTTCAGAGGTACTTTTACTTTATTTTGTAGTCAGGATCTCATTATACCCTTGGCTGTTCTGAAACATAATCTTTCTGCTTTAGCCTCTCCAGTGCTGAAATTATGGACATTTGCCACCATATTCAAGGAATCTGAACCATCTTTGACCTGTAACCCTTTTTCTTACCTCCACAGACGGAATTGGCATTTGCTTCTTAGTGGACCCTTTAGTCTTCCCTTCATTTCTATAAACGTTTTCCTAATTTAGAACTCGAAGAGTTTTGTCTAGGTAGGCCTCCCAAAGACTACTCCTGTTCTATTCTGTATTGCACCCCTCTCCTCTCTCTCTGCCAGCCAAGTGTATCTAAAGCACAAGGTGATCACGACTCCTCACCTTAAAAGCTCCCTCACTGCCTACACTCTTCAGCAAAAAATGTTCAACTTTTGCCAGTCACATACCACTTAGTATATTATATTTTTGATGGTATATTGGCAGAATCTAAAAGATCCAGAGCAATACCAAAAAAAGCCATCAATATTCATTTTCTTAGAATCAGTACAAAGGTTGGTCATGTGACTTCTGCCAATGAGATAATAGCACAAGTCATCTAATGAAGTTTCCAAGAATTCTATATAAAAGAAATTTCACCATTCTTCCTTCCTGAGAACTGATACAACATCAGAGACCTCGCTATCTGGCAAATGGGAGGCTAGAGGAGCAGGTTTGCAGCGACAGGAAGGAAAGGATCTGGGCCTCTAAAATATAGTAATTGCTATTCCAGGCCCGAGTACGCTAAAGAGCTTTCTGTGTGCAATAAGTGGTTTGTCACTGTTAACAAGATTAATATTTATAATTTTCGGGGGCTGGAGAGATGGCTCAGCGGTTAAGAGCATTGCGTGCTCTTCCAAAGGACCCGAGTTCGATTCCCAGCAACCACATGGTGGCTCACAACC
>NW_026077846.1:0-1092 GCF_014885135.2 Alexandromys fortis
ACCCTGGAGAAGATCCTCAAGGGCGAGATGGATGAGGACTTGCCAGATGATGTGCGGGCGGTGAGTAAGGGCGGAAGGACTGGGGCATGGCGGCCAGGGCCAGGGGCCAGAAGTGGCTCGCCTAAGCGTGACAAGCTCCTGGAGCCTCTGTGTCTTCACCTGAAGGAGACAGTAGCCTGCTTTGCTGGGTTAGGGTTAGAACTGCAACACTGGTACAGCCCCAAGCCTCATGTCTGGTCCAGCACCACACTGCCCGGGTTTCCACCAGGGCAGGTAGTGATGAATACTGGGGAGTCATCATTGGGTCTACACCTCTGAGTCCACCCCAGCTCCAGCAGCGGCACGGGGATGGCTTAGGAAAGGGCTCCAGGCAAGGATGAACAGGCACAGGTCCAATACTTCCCCTCAGGGGCCTGCTTTTGTCCAGACACTGCTGAGCACTATGCTATTTCAGGCCATGTTCCAGTTGCCCTGGCTGCCTCTTAGAAACTGTTCTCCATCTGCAGGCAGGTAGAGCCACTGGAAAGTCAGACTACACAGTCCTCACCCCTCCCAGCTTGCCATGTGTCTCAGATACTCCAGGCTAGCTAGGCCTGCTTCCCTTGGAGCCCCACCCCAGGTTCTGATGCTCAGTGACCAGCCTCCCATCTTTCAGCTGACATTCTGTCTTATTAGGGTTTCTATTGCTGTGATGAAACACCATGACCAAGGCAACTCGGGGAGGGAAGGCTTTATTTCATCATAGAGCCCGCAGGTTATAACCTAGTACTAAGTGAAGTCAAGGCAGGGACTCAAGCAGGGCAGGAACCTGGAGGCAGTAATTGATGCAGAGGCCATGAAGGAGTGTTGCTTACTGGCTTACTCCTCATAGCTTGCTCAGCCTCCTTCCTTATAGAAGCCAGGACCACCAGTCCAGAGGTGGCACCACCCACAATGGGCTGGGCCCTCCCCTATTGGTCACTAATTAAGAAAATGCCTTACAGCTAAATCTAATGGAGGCCCTTTCTCAAGTGAGGCTCCCTCTTCTCTGATAACTCTAGCTTGTATCAGGTTGACACAAACCCAGCCAGTACACATTCTACCTGGCAGACA
>NW_026077847.1:0-1091 GCF_014885135.2 Alexandromys fortis
GGTGGCTCACAACCATCTGTAAAGAGGTCTGGCGCCCTCTCTGGCCTTCAGGCATACAGACAGAATATTGTATACATAATAAATAAATAAATATTAAAAAAAAGCTTTAAAAAAAAGAAAATAGATAGGGAGACTTGGGAAGAAGGTGGTAGCTGGGAGATCTCACAGAACCTGTACATGGTTAGAAAGCAGGCAGGCAGACTGTGGTAATGGAACCTGAGAGAGCCATCACATCATCAATGTATTATTTTTATTTTCTTGAGACAGGTTCTCATATAGGTCAGACTAGTCTCAAATTATCTATGGAACTGATGATTAACCCCCAATTTTGGATCTTCCTGGCTCCATCTCCCAAGGGCTGGGATTATAGGTGTGGATACCCATACCCAGCTTGTCCTGAAGAGAGAATGCCTGAGAAACCTAGCTTATTGTCTATGCCTTTATCATAACTATAGTGTTGGCAAAATTTTTACTCTCTCTTCTGGATTCTGCTTTTCAGATCAGCCAGGAACACTCACTTCATACTACCCAAGTGTTCTATTTCCAAGAACAGGAGGAAAACCAAAGGCATTTTAGAAATACAGCTGAAGAGATAGTCAAATCTCTGTGAATGTCCAGTAAACTTGGCTCACATATTAATTCTGCTGTATGTCTGTGTATGTACCCTACTCTATCATTCTGCACCTTATTCCCGTGAGACAGGTCTTCCTCACCGACTCTAGGTAGGCCGTCAGTCCAGTTTGCATCTCTCCTCCCCACCCGATGGTACTAGGATTACAAGCACTTGTGTGAGAAGGCTTAGATTTTTTTTTTAACTTGGGTGCAGGGATCCAAATCAAGTCTTCATGCTTATGCACCAAGTTGTCTTACTCACGGAACTATCCTTGTTTGTCCCTCCACCCCCTGTGTGTGAATCTTCTGCAACCGAGTCCTCATTCCTGGCTCTGTCAACTAACTTCCTGGGAATGAGCAGTTAGAAAATCAACTGGAAAATTGAAGCCATATATTTTTGTAGAAATCTTAGAAATGGCACTATAAATCTTTAATTAAGTATTTTGTCTTGCTGTGTGGTTTTTTTTTTTTTTTTTTTT
>NW_026077848.1:0-1093 GCF_014885135.2 Alexandromys fortis
GGGGGGGGGGGGGGGGGGGCAAGTGAGGTGGGAGAGGATGGTGTCTCTGCCGCCCTGGTGGTGACCGTCTGCAGCCTCTGTCCTCCCACCTTGAATTCTAGAGCCTAACCAGAAACCCTGGTCCTCTCATCCAAGTCCCAAATCCCAGGGAAATAGTACAGATTTATAATCCCAGCTACTCAGGAGGCCGAGGCAGGAGGTGATAAATTCAGGGCCTGTGCACTGTGAGTTTATAACCAGCCTTAACATTCAGAAGACCCTGCTTCATAAGACGGGAGTTGCTGGGCCGACTGGTGCACAACTTTAATCCCAGCACTCTAGAAGCAGAGGCAGGCAGATCTAGGCTGTCAGTTCCAGCCACCCAGTGCTAGAGGTGAGATACTCAGAACAGAGGGATGGGTGGGGTGCACACCTTTAATCCCAGCCCTTGGGAAGCAGAGCCAGAGGCAACTCTGAGTAGGAAGCCAGCCTGGTCTACAGAGATTATTCCAGGATGGCCAGCGTTACACAGAAGGGCTACCTTGTCTCAAAAACCAAAAACAAACAAACAAGCAAAACCCAACATTTTTGTTGTTGTTTTTCAAGACAGGATTTCTCCATACAACAGCCCTGGCTGTCTTGGAACTCTCTCCGTAGACCTGGCTGGCCTCCAACTCAGAGATTTCCCTACTTCTGCCCCCTAAGGGCTGAGATTTAAGGTGTGTACCACCACACCTAGTCAATGACAAAATTTTTCAGACCTGGAGAGCTAGGCCAACTCACCTATCAAATAAGAGATCATAGATAAAATACTAAATTTCTAAAAGAAAATGTAATACCAGGAGTGGCAGTAAATACCTTTAATGCCCTCACTCAGGAGGCAGACTCGACACGAGTTAATCTTATCAGTCTAAGGACAGCTGTTCTCCATAGTGAGTTCCAGGCCAGCCGAAGCTGTGCATTCAACTCCTGCCCCAATAAAACGAAAGGAAACAACCCGGGTGGTGGTGGTGTACGTTTTTAATCCCAGCACTTGGGAGGCAGAGGCAGGCGGATCTCTGTGAGTTCGAGACCAGCCTGGTCTACAGAGCTAGTTCCAGGACAGGCTCCAAAA
>NW_026077849.1:0-1091 GCF_014885135.2 Alexandromys fortis
TTTATTTTATTTCATGTGTATGAGTGTTTGCATGCATGTCTGCATAGCATATGTATGCCTGGTGCCTTCAGAAGCCAGAAGGCATCAGATCCCCCCGGGAACTGTAGTTAGGTGTGTTCTGGGAATTGAACATGGGTCCTTTGGAAGAACCCATGTTTTTAACCACTGCACCATCTCTTAACGTAGTCCAGATTGACCTCACACACAAGATTCTTCAGCCTTTACTTCCAAAGTGCTGAGATTACTGACTTAAACCACCAAGTCTGGCCTCAACTCACACTTGTGATATAAGTAAACTACAGTGTTGAGAAAGCATTAATCCCTCTGACCTAATCCTCTCTTAAAGGTCCCATCACCTCGCAACTCTTAACACTGGGGACCAGATTTCACCATGAGTTTGGGAGGGGACAAACCACATTAGAACTGCAGCAGGTGATGCTGTAGCAATTAGATTCCTATGACCAATTTGGTGGGCCTTCCTTCCTCTTTCCCTCCTTCTTTCTTCCCTTCTTCCTCCCTTCCTCCCTTGGCTACCTACCTGAGACTTGGAAGGAAGCTGCAACTATCAGGGCAGAGCATATCCACAGAATTTATCAGTGCTGTCTCAGGATCTATGGGGGAGAATTTTTGGTAGAGCCAA
Source organism: Alexandromys fortis (assembly GCF_014885135.2). Lineage (NCBI taxonomy): Eukaryota > Metazoa > Chordata > Mammalia > Rodentia > Cricetidae > Alexandromys > Alexandromys fortis. The sequence goes on from NW_026077849.1 coordinate 641, forward strand.
GGGTTGGTATTACCTAGTGTCCAGGGTCTGGCATCCTGCCTCTTTCACTCAATCTCTTAGGACACTGGCTTGTATGAGACACAGAATAATTCTGTTCCATTCTCCAAGCATATCTGTGATCTCATCTGTGCTGAGCTGGGCATCCTGGCCCAGGGTGACCGAGGCCCCTTTTGGCCGGGTGATGGGTGTTGCAGCCTGGAGGAGTTCTGTGGTGGTTCTTCGGAAGCAGGGCAGGGCTGAGTGGCAGCTCTGTGCTCATGGGTCTACACCCATGATATGTTCCCAGTGGAAGTTTTCTTCTTTCAGATAACTGTAGCTTGTGTCAAGTTGACATAAAACTAGTCAGCACACCCACTCTGTATTCACATAGGTGCCAGGGATCAGAGCACCAGGCGCTTGTGGAAAGTGCTTTGTCTACTGAAGCACCTCCTTTAGATTTATTTATTTTATT
>NW_026077850.1:0-1028 GCF_014885135.2 Alexandromys fortis
CTCCTCCTCCTCCTCCTCCTCCTCCTCCTCCTCCCCTCCTTCTCCTTCTCCTTCTCCTTCTCCTTCCTCTTCCTCTTCCTCCTCTTTTTTTTTTCAAGACAGTTTCTTTGTGTAGCTTTGACTGTCCTGGAACTCATTCTGTAGACTAGGCTGGCCTGGAACTCACAGAGATCCACCTACTTCTGCTTCCTGACTGCTGGGATTAAAGGCATGCACTTTTTTTTATAGGTGAATAAAATTCCACTGTGTATATATGGTGGTTTGAATGAAAATGACCCCCATAGGCCCATACTGGGTGGCATTACTGGATGTGTGGCCTTGTTGGAGGAAGTGTGTTACAGGGTGTGGGTCAAACCAGGCCCAGTGGCTCACTTGCTCTCCCTGCTGCCTGCTGCCCTTGATGTAGAACTCTCAGCTGCTCTCCAGCACCATCTCTGCCTGCGTGCTGCCATGCTTCCGCCATGTCAATAATGAACTAAATCTCTGAACTGCAAGCCTCCTTTCAATGAAACGTTTTCCTTTAGAAGAGTTGCAGAGGTCATGGCATCTCTTCACAGCAACAAAACTCTAACTCTGACAGCGTGTGGAGCACCTTTCCATCACCTATATATCAGTAGCTAGATATCTGGGTTGCCTCCATTTCCTAGCTACTGTGAAGACAGAAGCAATAGACATGGATGCATTCATATCTCTGCAGGATATAGAGTTCTTCTGATATATGTCCAGGAGATGTATATCATGTATCATTTGGTAGATCTATTTCTACTTTTTTTTCAAATATTTATTTATTATGCATAAAATATTCTGTCTGTGTGTATGCCTGCAGGTCAGAAGAGGGCGCCAGACCCCATTACAGATGGTTGTGAGCCACCATGTGGTTGCTGGGAATTGAACTCAGGACCTTTGGAAGAGCAGACAATGCTCTTAACCTCTCAGCCATCTCTCCAGCCCCTATTTCTACTCACTCTTTCTTTCTTTCTTTCTTTCTTTCTTTCTTTCTTTCTTTCTTTCTTTCTTTCTTTTCTTTT
>NW_026077852.1:0-1042 GCF_014885135.2 Alexandromys fortis
CCGAGTGGCGGTGATGAAGAAAGTTCTATGATAATATCATCATCTCTAGTGAAGATAAGGTCAAGACAGCTCGGACGCTGATCCTCTCTAGAGCGAGTATCAAATAGCACATGCTGAAAGAGATATTCATTAAGAGCGAAGTTGAGTAGTTTACTATCGAAAGAATTTTCCGGAGCTGTTGAATACATTATGGACCAGTCTATGCTTGGCGCGTTAAAATCACCAATTAGTAGTAGTTCATGGTTTTTTGAGTAAGCTCTTATTTCTTCTAGGATGAGGTTATCTGTAAGTGCGTCCGGCCGTGGTGGTCTGTAAAACAAACCGATGAGAATGTTTCTGGATCGCTTTTGTTCCAACATAACCCACATTGATTCATAGTGAGGACTTGCCTGGGATTTAAATACCTCTATGGCATTAAAGGCGGTTTTGATATAGATCAACAAACCACCGCCCTTAACCCCCGGAAGGCGGTCAGAACGATGAATTTCATATTCGTTTAATTTTATCTCAGAGTTGGAAATATCACTGGTTAGCCATGTTTCAGTGAGAGCTATGACATCTGGGTTTTTTTCATCGGCCAAAATTAAGAGTTCGTCTATTTTATTAAACATACTCTGAGTGTTAGTGTACAGGAAAGTTATATTGGATGACTGAGCCGACGAAGTGTATTCATCCAGTTTGGATATATTTGGTTTCCGTCTAGATGAGATGGCGTTACAGAAGCAAACTTTCTGAGAACATCTCTCCGGAATATACTCATCTATGTTAATTTTCACATTTAACTGGTCAATTGTGGCATTTGATGTTTCACAAGGAAGTGTACTTCGGGGTGAATGAGAGGCATTGTGACAGTGGATTTGGTTCACGATAGTATATGACGGGATATAATGAACGGATTTGTCCAAAGGAATGAATTCATCTTTGAGATTATCACTCCATCTTTTATTGTCAGATTTATTTCGCCATGTGTTTTTCTCTGTTTCAACTGAAAAACCAGTTCTCTGTGTTTTTCTCTCTCTGCTGGTGTATATTCGCGTTGAAG
>NW_026077853.1:0-1088 GCF_014885135.2 Alexandromys fortis
AACAGCTCTGATCATCCTTATTTAGAAATGGAGAAAGTGAGGCCAGGTCACACCAAGGGCCACGCGGCCGATGAGTAGAGAAGAGATTCCCACTCCTTTGATGCTTGTGTACCTCGTGCCTCCCTCAGCTTGGTGCTGGAAGACACCATATTCATTATCCCTAAGCCTGGCTAGAGTCCTCAGGCTTCTACCCTGACAAGGTCCCCAGTCACTTTACACAGCCCCAAACACAGCCGTCCCCAAGGCATCCCTGAGTCCTAGTCTTCAAGACCAAGCCTGACCTCTGCTCTTCCTCACTCCAGGTTTCCAGACTGAAGGAGGCTGAACTCCCAAGCTCCTTCCTCTTCACCCCTCCTCGCACTCTTCAAGAGAAAAGGAGCCCGCCCACCTCCTAAAGAAGGCTCTCGGGTCTGAGCAGCTCACAACCCCATCACCTGGGTCTCCTGAATCTGTGATGGAGACCGCTGAAGAGCCGCTGCTACCCTACTTCCTCACTGCTGCCGGCCACTCAAGACAGGCAGGGGCTGCTGCTTCTCCTGGATGTGAAGACCCTTCACACACACCCCTGCTCGCCGCACCCCCACCCCAGCGACTGCAGCTCCTGGTGAATGTTGTAAAGAGCGTGTTTTTGGTTTTTGTTCTTTTAAAGCATCCAGAAAGAAATGCGCAGTACTCTGTCCTCAAGGTGTAGAAAACTTAACTCCTTGTCTAGACCCTCCCTGCTCCTGTGTCTGAGCTGTACTGTACATCGCTCTGCTGTGCATGGCTTCATTAAAGATGACTCAGAAGAGCAGAAACTGTAATCCTATTTGACTGGGTTTGGTGGGGACATTTTCACGCTGCTTAGCACCAGCTAGGCAGAGAGAAACCGAAGTGTGTGTGTCACGCTGCCCAACCTCTTCTCGGGATGAACTCCTAAACATTCCACTAAGCAAGCTGTGCCAAGGGCCAGGAAGGTGTTTGAACAAGTGTGGGTCCCAGCTCATACCATGCCTTGGGGCCACTCATAACAGGCCGACAGCATGGGGGAGGGGTGTCCTGACCTATAGCTGAAATTTACCAGACAAGAATGACAAGTGTCCCCAACA
>NW_026077854.1:0-1093 GCF_014885135.2 Alexandromys fortis
CTTCCAAAGGTCCTGAGTTCAATTCCCAGCAACCACATGGTGGCTCACAGCCATCTGTAATGGGGTCTGGTGCCCTCTTCTGGCCTGCAGGCATAAACACAGACGGAATATTGTATACATAATAAATAAATAAATAAATAAATATTAAAAAAAAAACAGAAAACAGTCATGGACTCATCCTTCCTCTGGTGTAATCCCCAAATAAACTCTTGCTTCTGTGAATAGCCTTGATCATGGTTTCATAACAGCAGTAGAAAAGCGACTAAGAAATTGGTACCAAGAATTGGGTATTGCTGTGACAGACCTGACTGGAGCACAACTAGTGGAAACCGAGGAGCAGATGCTGGGTTCAGCCTGAAGGTCAGAAAAGAAAGGCAGCCACAGCTTTCCTGATGATCCTGCTCCCAGCTTAGAGTCCTCTCTAGGATTGGGATTAAGGCTTTTCTGGGAAACTAGTGTGGATTAAAGGTGTGTGTCATCACGGCCTGGTCTGGAAGTCTGACCAGTGGGGCTGTTTTACTCTCCTATCTTCAGGCAAGCTTTATGTATGTTTATTTAGAAACAAATGAAATAATACCTGACCATGATGTTTTGAAAGGAATGTGGAAGACTTTGGGACTTTGGACTGGGAAAATGCTTGAACACTATAAATGGGGTGGCAGAACAGTTTGGAAGACAGCCGTACTGAGAGGACTGTGGACTGTGGGGTGGAAACCTCATCCTAAGAGGGACTGTGGGGTGGAAAGAAACCTTGTCCTAAGAGGTTTCAGATGGGAACAGTATTCGCAAGGCCTAGAGACCATTCTTTCACTATAGGCCATCCTGCACTATATAGTAAGTTCAGAGAATGTAGCTGCTTTCTGCCCTTGTCCCAAGAGCCTTCTTGAGGCTAAGTTGAAAAGTAATGAACTAATTTCCTTGGCTGTAGTGATAGGAGTGTCAACGCTGCGTCCCCGGCACCGGGCCGCCCACATGGCTAGCTTATGCCCCGAAATAAATACACGGAAACTGTATTCTTTTAAACACTGCCTGACCCATTAGTTCCAGCCTCTTATTGGCTAGCTCTTACATATTGTTCTAACCCATTTCTAAT
>NW_026077855.1:0-1047 GCF_014885135.2 Alexandromys fortis
CTCCCTGGCTATCCTGGAACTCACTTTGTAGATGGGGCTGGGCTTGAACTTTCAGAGATCTGCCTCCTTCTGCCTCTGAGTGCTGAGATTAAAGGCGTGTGAAGTAGTGTCCTGAGTGTTGTTGCTATCATCATTACAAATATTATTGTTTTGGGTTGGGCATGATTTCTTTGCCTAGCCCTGGATGTCCTGATACTCATTCTGTAGACCAGACTGGCCTGGAAATCAGAGATCCGCTGGCCTCTGCCTCCAGAGTGTTGGGATCAAAGGCATGTGCCACCACTGCTGGAGAGTGTTTCGAGCTTTAAAGAAGTCAGAGTGGGACGTATAGCTCAGCTGATAGAACGCTTGTGTACCATGCGCAGGTACCTGGGACTTATCCTCATCACCGCATAGACTGGGCGAGGTGGCAGATGCTCGTGATCTTAGCACTGAAGAGGTGAACGAAAGGGGATCAATACTTCAGTTACATAGGCCAGTCTAAGCCACGTGGCAGCCTGTCTCAAAAGAAAATATAAAATTAACCATGTGTATCCCTCACATGTCTCTTAACTTACTCTGTAACAAGAAATTGTAAAGCTGGGACTGGAGAGATGGCTCAAAGGTTAAGAGCATGTACCACTCTTGAATAGCGGATCTGACTTCAGTTCCCTGCACCCACATTGTGACACTCACAGTAGCATGTAACTCCAGTTCTAGGAAATTCAAACCCTCTTCTAGCCGCCATATGTACCTACACTCGAGTATACATGTGGCCATATACATAAATAATAAAACAAAATAATAAATCTTAATTTTTTTTAGATATTTATGGATTGGGTATGAAAATTTTTTTGGATCAGTTTTATTTTCAAGATTAGAAGGCATTAGATTTGGGGCTGGGCAGTGGTGGCACACGCCTTTAATTCCAGCACTTGGGAGGCAGAGGCAGGTGGATCTCTGTGAGTTCGAGGCCAACCTGGTCTATAAGAGCTAGTTCCAGGACAGTCTCCAAAGCCACAGAGAACCCCTGTCTCAAAAACAAACAAACAAAAACAAAAACAACAA
>NW_026077856.1:0-1089 GCF_014885135.2 Alexandromys fortis
CTGTTTTCCTGGGTCCATGTTACCTTACTCAAGATGATTTGTCTAGTTCTACCTATTCATCTAAAAATTTCATGATTTTTAATAAATGGGACCTCGAGAACCTGAAAAGCTTTTGTAATGCAAAGGATACTTTCAATAGGATAAATTGGCAACCTATAGAAAGAGGATTTTTTTTTACCAGTTCCACATTAGATGGAGGGTTAATATCTAAAATAAACAAAGAACTCAAGAACCTAGACATAAGCAAACCAAACAATCCAATTCAAAAATGGGGCACACATTTAAACAGAGAATTCTCAAAAGAAGAATCTCAAATGCCTGAGGATCACTTAAAGAAATGTTCAACATTCTTAGCCATCAGAGAAACGCCAATCAATACTACTCTGAAATTCCATCTTACACCTGTCAGAATATTCTGGATTGGATTTTTTGTGGGGGGGAGGTGTTTTGTTTTTTTTTTAACAGAAAGAAATCTGATAATTTAACTTGCAACATGGTAAATACATTAAAAAGTAATTTTTAAGATAACTAACACAAATCATATTAAAGCAGATAGGAAGAAGAAAACTCATGTGTATGACAGTATATACTTTGCACATTTATGATTTTTACTTTACACCTACAAAAACCTCGCTAGGTATGTATTCTCATGTGTCTGTGATAGATAAATGAATCTAACTTGGAAAAGATAAGCAACAATTATGTAACTATTCAACACCATCTGTGTAGAAAATAGTAATTATTTTAATGCTGCCATCCCACAGCGCATTTTACACTCCTCTGTCATTGGCTGTAGTAGTACACGTAACAACTTGATTTTTGATAACTCAAACCATCATTTCAAAGAACATTAATGAGTTTGTTTACAATATGCTCATTCTTGAAGGGGAAAGGTATATGTATGTATAATTGCTCTTACCTCAAATCACCACAGCTTAGTCTAACAGTGGATTTTGGGGGCTCTTTTTTTTTTTTTTTTTTTTTTTTTTCTTTTACAGATCATTACCTGTAATTTTGCTTTGCGCTTAAGATATTGATCACTAACAACAAAACTCTGTCCTGCATGAAAATTCCACTTCTAATATTTGT
>NW_026077857.1:0-1037 GCF_014885135.2 Alexandromys fortis
GTTGTGAGCCACCATGTGGTTGCTGGGAATTGAACTCAGGACCTTTGGAAGAGCAGGCAATGCTCTTAACCACTGAGCCATCTCTCCAGCCCGACCCGTGCCCTCTTGATGCTTCCACAAGTGCATTTGAACGTGCCTGACTCCGAGTGACTTCATTCTGTTGCTATACAAACCTAACATGACTATACCATATTGGAATGTGCCATTAATCTTTCATCCTTTAATAAGGGCATTTTATACCTTTGGAATGTGGTATTTGAGGTAACCCGAATTTGTGTTCCTGGGTCAAGGTCACTCATATTTGACTACAGAATAAATTGTCTTATTCCCTTTGAGGTTAAAAAAAAAGTGTTTGTTTTTGTGCCAGCGGTACTTACCAATAACCATCCCATTGCTTGATAAGATTTCACTTGTACCATTTTGCCTTTATACTCATTTAGTCTTTTGGGCAGGTTCGAACATCCAGGGTCAGAGGTATCACTCAATCCTACACACACACTTTTTAAAAAACAAAAACAAAACAAACTTGGGGACTGGAGAGCTGGCTCAGTGGTTATTAGCACTGATGTTCCTCCAGAGGACCAGCTCACAACTGTCTGTAACTCCAGTTCCAGGGGACCCAACATCCATGGCAAAACACTAATGCACATAAAAATAAAAATAAATAAAAAGATAGAAAGCTAAACTGCTATAACACATGCATTAGGAAAATCAAGGCTGGGGAGATGGGCCAGCTGACAAGATTGCCTTCCTTGCAAACATAAAGGCCGGGGCTCAACCCCAAGCACCCATATCTGAAAGGCTGGACAAAGTGATGTACACTTGTAACCTAGCAATGGGAAATGCAGACAGGAAGATCCTGTGTCCACTGGCCAGCCGGTCTTCTTGGTGAGTTTCAGGCCAAGGAGCGGAGGGAGGGGGCTTATTCTTGGTTGTCAACTTGACTACATCTGGAATTAACTAAAACCCAGGCTCTGGGTACACCTGTGAGGGATTTTTCCCTTTTTAAAAAAAATATTTATTTATTTATTTATTTA
>NW_026077858.1:0-1035 GCF_014885135.2 Alexandromys fortis
GGAAATCACTGTGAAGGAAGGCCCATGGAAGTCATATTTCTTTCTCAAAATCAGCAGAATTAGAGCTGAGATTGTCATCACACAATCTCCATTTACAGTATTGTAGCCTGTATAGAAAATTTCTTTTGCCGGGCGGTGGTGGCACACGCCTTTAATCCCAGCACTCGGGAAGCAGAGGCAGGCGGATGTCTGTGAGTTCGAGGCCAGCCTGGTCTAAAAGAGCTAATTCCAGGACAGGAACCAAAAGCTACATAGAAACCCTGTCTCGAAAAATCCAAAAAAAAAAAAAAAGAAAAGAAAAAAAGAAAATTGCTTTCAATTCTCTAATAGGAAGAACAATAGATCAACAAGTTACAGCTGAGTTTTCTGCTCCACAGGAAACACAGCTTCCCTCAGGAAAAACCTTACTAGTTCTTTCTGGTCCACCATGCTCAGTATGGAGATAAGCAGAAGAAGACTAAACATTATCCAATCTCTCTGGGCAGTGGTGGCACATGCCTTTAACCCCAGCACTCGGGAGGCAGAGACAGGTGAATTTCTTTGAGTTCGAGGCCTGCCTGGTCTACAAAAGCTAGTTCCAGGACAGGCTTAAAAGCTACAGAGAAATACTATCTTGAAAAACAAAAACAAACAAAAAAATACAACATTATCCAACATCTTCAAAATAATTAGATATTATTGAAAGTAAAGGAAGTTCCAGAGTATCCATAATCTGTGTTCTTCTGAAATTGGTTAGTGACTGTTACAAGATGTTTTGTGTCTTCTGTATTCCTCTCAGTTTGGTCTTTAGATAGAAACCAAAGTGAAAACATAAGATCACTTCATTCACATAATGATTTAATAGAAAATCATGAAAATGACTATCAATGATGGCAAGGCAGAATAGGAAGAACAAGAAGTGTATGCGACTGGAGTGACTACAAACTGGTACAATCAAGGTGAACTTCCTTGTGGAGGTCTTCTAGATATATTCCTGAATATGTGTATATCAAATAAAATACATATACTTCCACAACCATGTCTGTGGCTACACTA
>NW_026077859.1:0-1089 GCF_014885135.2 Alexandromys fortis
GACAGGCTCCAAAGCTACAGAGAAACCCTGTCTCGAAAAACCAAAATAATAATAATAATAATAATAATAATAATAATAAATAATAGTGAAATGCTATGACAGTCACCAGCCACTTTTTTATAATTTAATTTAAAGCATATCCCATTATATGAAATCCATGCACGGTACCATCAACTGGGCCAAGAACTAGTAGTTAGCCAAGTCATAGACCCTACAGGAGAATTAGTAATTAACTACACTCTAAACTTTTATCTTTATATGTATATATTAATGCACCCACACCTGGTTAACATGAAAGAACAAGAGTCTGTAGAATATTCAATTCTTAATGGGAAATCTAAAGTACACAGCTCCCTTCAAAAATCAGGGATCATTGAGGAAGAGTAATGGAACTATTGTAAGAACCAAGAAAAATGAGTATTTACAGAGAAAATAACGTTTCTGAGCATGAGAGGGTAGTTATAAGCATTAATTCGTAATGGTTATGAATACATTCACAAGGCCTGGTTAAGAACAAGCCAGCCAAAATGCCAGCATGGATTATGCAGGTGGGTATGAAGTTCCACCTATAGCTGAGGAGCTTTTAGCAATTGATGGCTACTGTGGAAGAGAGAGTCAGTTATCTTCGTGGATGTGGTCCCCGAGAGACCAACCATATGCCTATATAATGCTTATACTTGCATACAAAACAGTCTTTCACGTAGAAACGAATAGTAACTGTTTATGATCATAAAACATGGAAAATTCAATATATACATACTTAGGTGAGTGGAGAAAAACTGTAGAATCACATTTTGGGGAAATAATGTTAACCTATTGAAGGTAGTATACTAGCTGGACATACAGACACACCAAATAAGATCATGTGAATATTGCTTAAAAATGAATCAGCATCAATTATCACATGTCCTCACTCATAGGTGGTTTTTAAACATAAAGCAAAGAAACCAGCCTACAAACCACAATCCCAGAGAACTTAGGCAACAGTGAGGACACTAAGAGAATAGAAAAAGACAAGCTCTCTGGAGTAAATTGGGAGCATGGGGACCTTTGGGGAGGGGTGAGTGGGGGGAGGGGTGAGTGGGGGAG
>NW_026077860.1:0-1043 GCF_014885135.2 Alexandromys fortis
TGTCTTGTTTTCTGTGTGTGTAGGACTCAACATATATGGATAATATTAATAATGATGATGCTATGTACATTTCCAACTGGGAAAATCTATGTGAGTAATTTTGGGTTCTTGAATAACCAGACAAATCTCTCCTTGAGGGCTGTTGAATTTGTGGCTCAGAAACCTCAAACCCCAAAGATCCTCTTAAAAACAGTTCTCACTTCCCTCAAGCAACAAAACTTTCAATAAAGCCTTTCTTGTATAATCTGCCTTTCTCCCCCTCCAAATATTTTATATTCCCTTCCTTTTATTTTTTTTCTAGAATTTTAAATGGTCTATCCAGCTGAAAACATGTTATAGTCACATTTGTTTGCAAATTTTTTGCCTTCCCTTCACAATACATACTTCACATGGCTGAATAGTTTTGTGCATTGTTTATGGCTAACTCTTAGCAGTTAAACAATGTCTGATATACAGAGAGTTTTAATTACAGATCTATTGAGTAGCAAGTACATGTTGAAGATTATCTCTGAGGAGCCAAAAGACAGTTTTGAAGAGGTAGGTGGCATAGATCCTTATTAATTTTACTATTATAAGCCTTGTTGTATAATGTTAAAAAAAAACCTTCACCCATTAAAAATAAAAGTACATTGTGTGTGTGTGTGTGTGTGTGTGTGTGTGTGTGTGTGTGTGTGCGCGCGTGTGCTGCATGTACACAATGGAACATTAAAGGACAATTTGCAGAAGTTGATTCTTTCCTTCCACGATGTGACTCCCAGGAACCAAACTCACTTTTTCATACTTGACATCAAATAATGTTTACCTAATGAGGCATCTCACTGTCCCAGAGTCCATTTTTATTTAGGCAAAATATGTCAAAAATAGAAAAAAAAAAGCCAGGCGGTGATAGCACACACCTTTAATCCTAGCACTCAGGAGGCATAGGTAGGTGACTCTCTGTGAGTTTGAAGTCAGCCTGTCTACAAGAGCTAGTTTCAGGACAGGCTCTAAAGCTACAGAGAAACTCTGTCTCAAAAAATCAAAAAAAAAAAAAAAAAAAAAAG
>NW_026077861.1:0-1052 GCF_014885135.2 Alexandromys fortis
ACAGAGAAGCCCTGTCTCAAAAAAAAAAAAATCAAAAAAAAAAAAAAAAAAAAAAAAAGAGTTGCAGTGGCCATGGTGTCTCCACAGCAACAGAACACTGACTGAAATAGAGGTGCACCAGTGTATCCTAGTGTGAGGGAGGGGTCGTTGTTCTTTATTGTTCTTTATCTTTTCTCCTATCAAAGGACCTTGTTTTTTTGTTGTTATTGTTTTTATTAAAGGTAGTCAGCCCAACAAGGACTTGTATTTCCTGAGCCTCCTCTTCCCCTTTGTGCTGAGGAACCGGTTTGGGCAGCTTGCGATGCTGAGCTCTCACCAATGGGATGACGCGTGGCCACAACCTACATCAAGGATATAAGCTGGAATCTCTCCAGCACTCTTGCTAGCCCCGTTTCCAGCACTCTTGCTAGCCCCGTTGGTGTTGAGGCACATCCTTATTATGAAAAGGATTGCCTTGTCAAGTTGCATTTTGCTTTGTTCCTGGGCACCCAAATCTTCTTTGGTTTTAACAATTTGAGGGTTCATCTCAAACCCATCTGAGAGAGTGCTGAAAACCCATCCCGGGGGAGAAACACATCCCTGTCATGTGTTTCTGTGGCTCCCTGGGTCACTTCTGATTGGTTAATGACCCCAGGATAGAACGTTTCATGGAGATGGGGGTAAAGAGCCCAGCGAAGCGCCACAACAACCAGGAAAGCTGCAGAAAGCAAGGTAAAAGTTCCTTGGTGGTCAGGTTTTCTGGAGGTTGTTTGAGAGTGAATGAGTGAAGGGTTGTACCGCAAAGGGACCCTCAACTTAGACATAAGAACTCTCCTCAGATAGCTGGGCAGTGGTGACACATGCCTTTAATTCTAGCACTTGGGAGGCAGAGGCAAATGGATCTCTGTGAGTTCGAGGCCAGCCTGGTCTACAAGAGCTAGTTGTTCCAGGACAGGCTCCAAAGCTACAGAGAAACCTTGTCTCAAAAAACAAAGCAAAACAAACAAAGATTCTGAGCATAAACGTCTCAGTCCCAGTGAATCAAGGTTTAACTCATAAATGAAAATCACTTT
>NW_026077862.1:0-1088 GCF_014885135.2 Alexandromys fortis
TCCATGCAATAACTGCATTAGGGCTTTGAGAAAAATATTCTTTTTCTTGGGAGATACATGCTGCCACATTTAGGATGATGTACCATAATGTCTTCAAGTAACAGAAATAACTCAGTAGAATGATTAAATGTGCACACACACAGAGACAGAGAGAGAAAGGGGGAATAGGAGGGAGGAAGACAGGGAGGGAGGGAGATAGGGAGAGAGAGAGGGCTACGCACAATATTTGCCTAGGCTCAAAGTTACTTGGAAGGATGAGGAAAGACCATTCCATGCAGCACAAGAGAAGAGCTTGAGGTAAGATCCTCAAATCTAAAGTAAAAAAAACTGGATTGAGATAAAAATTAAAACAAAAAACATTTAGGGGCTAGAGAGTTGGCTCAGTGGCTGAGAGCATGTACTACTCTTGAAGGGGACCAGAGTTCAATTCTCAGCACCCATATCAGGTGGTTCACAATCACTGCAGCTCCATGGGGGATTGATTGATTGATCCAACATTTCCAGCCTCCAAGATGGCATCAGTATTCATATGCACACACATGTGCATACACACAAGCATGCACATACACACACCAAACACACACACACTCACACAAACACACAGACATCCTGTAGGATTGGTTACCTATTGAGTTTTTCCCATTGAATTCTGAGATTTGACCTAGGAATAAATATGTTCATTTCATACAACCTGCTGGAGAAACTTGGAAAGGGGGGGGGTCACTCCCCAGATCAAGTTCTCAGATGGGCATTACCAGGATACTGAGTGCTGGTGAGGACCTTTTGAAAGAGAAAAGCCCCACGGCACTTGTACACTGACGATACGGAAGGGAAACATCAAAAGACTGGCAGCAACATGAATCCTACTGGATGCATTAGGGGAAATCCTAACTGAACTGGATTCATTGCAGGAATGCAAACCACCTATGATAGTTAGGTGTAAAACCCCCAACGATCCTGTAACACCTGTGCCACTATAAGACAGTATACGAGCTGGGGACTAAGCTGGAGACTGAAAACATAGGCACACACAGACAGACAGAGAGACACGGACATGGGTCATCCTTGAGACAAGAATGCCCAACTTT
>NW_026077863.1:0-1070 GCF_014885135.2 Alexandromys fortis
CACTTGTAGGTCACAATCTACTTCTGAAAGAAGTCAACACAGTAACTCAAGCAGAGTTCATAGTGGAACACTGTTTCCAGCCTCACTCCCTGACTTAGTCTCTGCTGGCTTTCTTACACTTACCTACTCACCTAGGGATGGTCCTGCTGACTATGGGCTGGGAAACTTCAATCATCAATCAAGACAGTGTCATACAGATGTGTTTCAGGCCAATATGATCTAGGCGATTCTAGAGTTGAAGTTTCCACATTCACTTGTGGCTCTAGGTTGTATCACATCAACAATAAACAAAAAGCTAGCCAGGACACTGAGATCCCTAGAAAAGTAGCTGTTCTTGGGTCACCAACAGCAACCATCTTGTGTCTGTCTCTCTTATGGTAAGTGTGCAGACAAGACCTAAAGGTAATTTTCTTGTTTTTATGAAGATATCAAACTCAGGGTACAGTCTCAATTAATTTAAAGGCATCATCTCCAAATACAGTCACACTTGAGGTTAACACTGTCATGCACAAACTTGAGGAGGTAAAAATTAAGTCCTTAACAGCAGTAAAATTTGTCCAAAAGTGAAATCTTATTATCCAATTTTGGTAGCTAAAGAAAAATCAAATGCAGAGAAAAACCAGTGAGTGATATTTCAAATCAATCATTTCTAGGTAAGCCTGAAAGAGACCTTAAACCAGGCCCAATATCTGAAAAACTCATGAGCAAATAAAATCTAAAAGTATATGACTATTGTGAGAGATAGTAACCAGGGACCTGTTAACAGCCACAGAAACCAGAAATCAGAAAACCACAGTACTCCACAACAAAGGTAGTAATTTTAGTTAAAGCAAATCTTCAAATATTCTTCTTCATGATTTGAGGCTTTTAGAAAGGCAAAGATTTCAGAAGACTCTAAGATTATAGATTCTATGTAATCCCAGCACTGAGTAGAGAAAACCATGTGAATCTCTGTGGATTTGAGGCAAGCCTGGTTTATAGAGTGAGTTCCAAGACAGCTAAACAGAGAAACCCTATCTCAAACAAACAAAAACAAGAAAGATAGAAAAAAGAAGGAAGAAAAGATTATA
>NW_026077864.1:0-1121 GCF_014885135.2 Alexandromys fortis
CTGTGTGTGTGTGTGTGTGTGTGTGTGTGTGTGTGTGTGTGTATGTGTGTGATTAAATACTTGCTTATGCAAGCCTGATGATCAGGATTTGATCCCATGGCAAAAGTCAGATTCAGAGGCAGTGCTGTTTTCTGACCCCTAGAGTTTGCAGGCCAGTCATCTTGGATGTGAAGTAAGGCGGCAGAACAAGAGAAACCGTGCCTCAAAACAAGATGGGAAGGGAAAAACCAAGTCTTCAAAGTTATTTTCTGATCCCCAAAGCACACCATGAAATGATGGACACAGATACACGTACCACACACTAAAAATAAACAAATGCCAAATAAACAAAATCCAAAACCTCAGACAAACAACAGCAAGCAAAAGAACTCTCCAGAAAAAAAAATCAGAATAGATTGTGGGTGATATTTCAATTACTGCCCAGTCTGCCTTCTTGCAATATACTCAGTACACTTTTATTCCCAAGAAAGAATAGGGGCTGGAGAGATGGCTCAGCAGTTAGAAGCATGACTGCTCTTTCAGAGGAGCAGAGTCTAGTTCATGGTTCACAGCTGCCTTTAGGACCCTCTTGGAGCTGAATCCAGGCACCTTCTCAGGCATCTGCAATCGTGTGTACATACCCTCCCCTCACAACACACTTACATGTAATTTTAGGAAACAGGGGCTAGAGAGATGGCTCAGTGGTTAAGAGCACTGGGTGCTCTTGCAGAGGACCCAGGTGTACCTCCCAACACCCACACAGCAGCTCATGGCTGTTTATAATTCTAGCTCCAGGGGATGGAGCACCATCACCTGGCTTCCTTGGGCAACAGGTGCGCACGTGGTAGAGATGCAAGCAAAACACTCAGACCCAAAATAAAGGAAGCCAATATTTTTTTAAAAATTCTTGCTTAAAACTTTTTACTTTTTAGAATTTTGTACGAGTACTATATTTACATCTTTTCTATCCTTGTTCATAACCTTTTCATTCATAATTACACACACACACAGAGAGAGAGAGAGAGAGAGAGAGAGAGAGAGAGAGAGAGAGAGAGAGAGAGAGACTAGTGCCTAGTGCCTAAAAGTGCTATTTGGTGTTCTACTCAGTCACTGTGGTGCAGTTGGCTGTTGGACGACTGAGT
>NW_026077865.1:0-1033 GCF_014885135.2 Alexandromys fortis
CAAACAAACAAAAAGCTCCAAACAAAAAGCAGGACTCCATGGTGTGTACTTGAAATTCCAACCCTGGGGAGGTAGAGACAAGACGATTCTGAGGCCCACAGGCCAGCCAGAGAGCAGCAGGCCAATGAAAGACTCTGTCTTAAAAACCAAAGTAGACAGAGCTGAGGGGGAATGGTACTCAGGGGCCATCAGGCCTCCACACGCATGTTCACGCACACCTGTAGCACAAACATGTGCACCCTCGCACACATGAACGTGTGTGCGCACACACACACAATTATTACGAGCTATGGTTCATTTTTACTGAGAAAGTAGAAGGTAATAAACAAACAAACAAAAAACCCGAGTATAGTGATAGGAAGCGTCACTGACGATGTGCAGAAACTGGAGTCCTCGTCCATTGCTTGGTGAGAGTGTAAAAGGGTTCCATTGTGGGAAATAGGGTGTGGTCTTCCAAAAGTGAAATACAGAATCACCATGTGGCCCCCCAATTCCACCTATAGGAATATACCACCTGAAAGACCAAAACAAGTGTGTTCCAACTGCTCAGTTAAAGCAGGGAGCCTGGATTGGGGAGACAGCCCTGCCGACGAAGTTCTTGCCATACAAGAGTAGAGACCGGGGTTTGGAACCTCAGCACCCATGTAAAAAGCCAGCACTGTAGCTGATGCCTGTAAAATCAGCTCGGGGGTGGGGGGATGGGGGGGAGTCAGCCAGACCACCCAAATCTATGAGCTCCGGATTGAGTGAGAGAACCAGCCTCAGAAAGAGGAGGTGGCTCAGCCGGCTGCCAAGTCCACTGATCTGAGTTGGATCCCTAGAATCCACGTGGTGGAGAGAACTGATTCCCATAAGCTGTGTACACACACACACACACACACACACACACACACACACACACACAAACCCAACATGAAGAAACAAGGTGGAAAGCAATTTAAGAGACTCAAGTTGACCTCTCCCCTGCTTCAACATGCATATACACACCACACACTAAACATCAGCCGTACCCCACCCCACCTGGTCCCACCCC
>NW_026077866.1:0-1092 GCF_014885135.2 Alexandromys fortis
GATCATGATTTAATTAAATTACTAATTTAACCCCCAAAATTAAAGATGAAAAGTACCATTGGTAAAGCATCCTTGCTTTCCGCCGTCCCCAACTGTAAAAGGCACGATTAAAAACTGAAGTTTGCCATCTTATATGAAAAGGAGAGATGCTCAATCCATTGGTTTTCAGCCAGTCTTCATAAGAATGTTTAAAATACGCAGATGACTAAGAGAAAGAAAAGTTCAGCATCACTCAAATTTGAAGAACACATTTATAACATAAGTAAAGAACTAAATAAAGGTTAAAACAGAAAGAAAATAAGTACTTTGTATACGAAACCAAGATGTTAGTGGCTCAACAACACTGATTCTCAACCTTACTAATGCCGAGACCCTTTAACACAGCTCCTCGTGTTGTGGTGACCCCCAACATTAAAATTATTTTTTGTTGCTACTTCATAACTGTAATTTTGCTACTGTTATGAATCATAATATAAATATTTGTGTTTTCCGATGGTCTTAGGTGACATGAAGAGAGGGCCATTTGATTCCCCTCAAAGGGGTCTCAACCCATAGGTTGAGAAACCACGGGTTAATATTTTTTTAGATAGTTTCACAAAACTCAGGCTGGCCTCATTTCCATGTAGTCAAGGACAACCTGGAATTTCTGATCCTCTTGACTCCACCTCTCAAATACAGAGATTACAGGCATTTGACAAGTCTGGTTTAAGTAGTGCTGAGAGCAAACCTAGGAATTCATGCATGCTAGGCAAGCACTCCACAAACTGACCTACAATCCCAGCCTGAAATGTACATAATCTTAAAGCTTTACATTTACGCTTCAAAGTATCAAAGGTCCAGATTAACTGGGTAGCTGGGTTAGGGTCCAGGGAAATACAGTCCAAAAGCGAAATCTGGTTTATAGCCTACAATATAAGAATGGTTTTAAAATTTTAAGGGATTTTAAAAAAACAAAAAACCGCCGGGTGGTGGTGGCGCATGTCTTTAATTCCAGCACTTAGGAGGCAGAGGCAGGTGGATCTCTGTGAGTTCGAGACCAGCCTGGTCTACAAGAGCTAGTTCCAGGACAGGCTCCAAAACCACAGAGAAACC
>NW_026077867.1:0-1047 GCF_014885135.2 Alexandromys fortis
TAAATTTATTTTAACATAGATAAAAGCATAAAAGTATAGAAATGTATGGATTTGAATGTAATATATGATGTAAAAATTGGGCTGAACATTGTTCTGCATTTATTATGGTATGGAGTAAACACCTTCAAACTGTTTTTTTCTGGGATTATAAAATATATATTATTATTGTTATTTTTTAGTTACTCAACTGAATATAGTAGATCAAAACATATCCAGACCGTCCACTGATAACTCAGTGCCCATTGGCCAGCATCTCCTATCCCTTCATCCCTTTGTACATGGTCCCTGGGTACCTCTTTTCAGTTCCTTAATTATATGAGCTTAACTTTAGATACCACATCTGAATAAGACACTGTGGTACTTGTCATCCTGTGCTTACTTGATTTCTCTCAAAGCAGTTGGCTCTGGTTCCATGCTTGTACTAAATTCCCATCAACAGTGGGCAAGATTCCTCTTTTCTCTACAACTTCACTGAGACTTTTAATTCCTGTCTGGTTTTTCCGCCTATACTTCCTGCCTGGGCCAATCAGTGTTTATTTAAAACATGATTGACAGAATACAGACAATTCTTCCACACCAGTGTCTCCTCACTCTGATAATAGGTTACATGTGTTGTGTGTATATTGAGGGGTGAGAATGTGTGTGGATACATGGGTACCAACTACGGCGTCCACAAGTCAACCTTTAGTGCCATGCTACAGTAACTGGCAACCTTCTTCTTCAAATAAAAGTTCATCTGATGTGGGAGTGTCATATATCAATCTGTTGATTTCATTGGTTAAGCAATAAAGGAACTCCTTGGCCCTGATAGGTTAAAAGATAGGTGGGAGGAATAAACAGGAGGAAGAGGAAGTGAGGTCAGAATCTGCTCAGCTCTCCCGGAGAGACTCGACAGCTCTGCGCTCTGGAGCAGAGACGCCATGCTTGCCATGCTCCATTCTCCCAGGATGGATGGAGGCTAGAATCTTCCCGGTAAGCGCACCTTGGGGTGATAACACACATCATTAGAAATGGGCTAGTCCAGGTGCGAGAATTAGCCTGTAAGGG
>NW_026077868.1:0-1093 GCF_014885135.2 Alexandromys fortis
AGCCCAAAGAGCAATCAGGGTTCCCTGCCCTGTGGGAAGTCCAAGGACCACCCACCTCCATCCAGGTCTAGTAAGGTGAGCATCCACGAAACTGTGGCAATGGATTTTTGACAGTTTTTTTTAAATTCAGTTTTCAAGTGTTTTACGGAGAATTTTTGCCTCCATGTTCATGAGAGATACCATTTACCAGAATGTCTAACAAGGAAGGAACCACAACTTTGTAATCAATGCTACAATACCTACTTTTTATAAAATAGCTTCCGTTCATTTTTTTCCCTCTTACTTGTACATGTCAATAAAGTAATGGGCCCTTTATTTATGATCCATCCACGCTTTCATGGATGGATCATATCCTCCCATGATAATGCTTCTCACACCAATGTTTCTTTCCTAATGTTCTTAAATATTCCTTTGGGATATATAACACAGATTTTCTTTTAAAGACTGAGTACAGTAGTGGTTATCAAGGTGTTTAGAAGCCAAGGGCCATGCACCTGCCTGTACTAGAGGACAATGACTTTTCCTGTTCAACAAGACCCTGAACGTTGGAACCACATTGTCTTGATCTCGGTGATTGGCTGCACAGAAGCTAGGTATTAAAGGACACACAATGGTGGTAGGAGGGTGGGGCAGGACAGTTTTTAAGGCATCATGATATAGTTAAAAGAGGCTTCAGTTGCCTACGAATAGGCTATGTTGTCCTCAGAAGTAGTTTTGATTCCACTCACTATCTTGATGGTAGAAGTGTTAGGGAGAATATGGGCTCTTATTTCCCAGATCCACAATTCAGTTAAATTTCCATGCGGATTACAAGTATTTATATACTTACCCCAAGCATGTAGAATTTATTGGTTCTGCTGCAATGAAAGTCTTGTATAAATCACTCAAGGAGAAATGGTAGAAAGAAAAAAAAACTGAAGAATTGCCTTTGATCAGTCAGAGTGCTGCTATGTCTGACCTGACTTTCTCTTGTTTCTTTTTTTTTTTTTTATGGGAACCACATGATATGGTAGTTGGAATTTATTTTGCTGTCAATTTGAGATGTTACAGGAAACTATCAAAATTGGAGATCATACAATCATATTATTTCCTC
>NW_026077869.1:0-1024 GCF_014885135.2 Alexandromys fortis
GACCTTTGGAAGAGCAGGCAGTGCTCTTAACCACTGAGCCATCTCTCCAGCCCTCTTTTTTTTATAATTAGAAGTAAACTGCTGTTTCTATTCTCTCGCCTACCCCTTCCTTCTTCTATACCTGTCTCTACCTTAGAGATCATTTTTTACTAATCATTTTTCATTTTTTAGTGTTTAACAGTATCTGAAAATTCTTATATTAGATGAATTTTATTCAAGCTTGAAATTTATCCTTTTTTCCTCTAAAACTGCCGTCACTGATTACTTGTAAGTCATCAGTATAGTTGTAGACTAGTCTTTCCTTCAGGACAGGAATTGATCACTGAATGTTTGATTTTTGCATCATATTTTCATAAAAGGGTATTATTCTTTAGGTCTGATGTGCTCAGATGGGACAATGGTGTATAGGCTTAAATTTCTATGTAGCTGTTTTTGGAGAAGGGATTTGGAAAAATGACTGATTTAAGAAGGCTCAGTTCTCATGAACGGGATAATCCATAGGTGGGTTCTGTACTTAACTGGCTGCTGGGAAGTGATAAACATTGGGAACTAGTGCGCCTTTGGAAGCATGGTTCTGTGCTCTAGGTTTTTATAAGCTTTCCAACTCACTCTCCCTCCCTCCCTCTCTCTTTTCCTCTTTCTTTTTATCTTCTATCCCACTCTCTTTCTCCCTCCCTCCTCTCTGCTGGTAGTGAATGTGTTTTTCCACCCGCCTGCTTCTGACTAGGCTGCATTGCCATACCGCAGACCAAGTTTCAGTGAAGCCGTATGATTGATGATAGAAAAATCTCTGGAACTCTGGCCCAAATGCCTTTTTTCTCCTTTAAGGTGATTGTTTTCATCTATGTTTGCCACAACAACTGGAAGCTAACCTGCATAGTTAACAAATAGCTAACCCTGCCATAATATATGAGAGGAAAATGGATATTTATTCAGTGTGAATTATAGGACAACGACTCAAAGCTGTGTATCTTGCAGAATTATTATTATTATTATTATTATTATTATTATTATTATTATTATT
>NW_026077870.1:0-1038 GCF_014885135.2 Alexandromys fortis
GTCCGTCAGAACTGAGACCATCCCAAAGGAGAGGTGTCAACAACAGCACACCTTAGGACCCAACATGCATCCAGAAGCCATTCATATAGTGACCCACAAGTGCTGTGACTTCTCCAGTGTTAATTCATCACCAAAGCCCTATGAAAACTAGGGCACAGAGAGGTCGAGGAACTTGCTCACCATCACAGAGCCAGCATGCCGGGTGGAGCTAAGATGTGAACTCAGGTACTCTGGGCTAAATTCCTCACTCCATTGTGTGTAGATGCTCTAGGCAGGGTGTATCTGACTAAGTGGTGACATCAGGGCAGTGGGATGGTCAGCCCTGACTATCACCCTGAGTGATCAGGAGATGCCTGTGAGATTAGGAAAGCACAGAGACAGGTAGACTGTGAGCCCTTTGACCTATCAATGGTTTAATCCGTGGACGGGCTCCAAATCTAAACAGGTCATCAGGAGGTGGTGGAACTGTGGAAGGTGAGGCCTAGAGGACTCTCCAGCTGTGCCTTTGCTGTTTTTGTTTTGAAACAGGGTTTTGTGTGGCTCAGGTTGACCTCAAACTTGCTATGTATCTAAGGACGACCTTGAACTCCTCTTTCTGACCCCACTTATCAAGTGCTGGGATTACAAACACGTGTCCGAGCATTGTCCGCTGTTGGGTTACCATGGCTGCCAGAGGTAAGCTGTTCCCTCTCCTTCATGCTCCCGCCTAGGATGCTCTGCCTCCCCTCTAGCCTAAAGAAATAGAGTCAGCCCAGCCATGAACTGAAACCTCTCAAACCATGAGCCATGATGATAAGATTTGGTGGCACACATCTTTAACCCTAGCACTCGAGAGACGGAGGCAGACAGATCTGCATA
Organism: Alexandromys fortis; assembly: GCF_014885135.2. Taxonomy (NCBI): domain Eukaryota; kingdom Metazoa; phylum Chordata; class Mammalia; order Rodentia; family Cricetidae; genus Alexandromys; species Alexandromys fortis. The sequence continues at coordinate 859 of NW_026077870.1, forward strand.
AGTCCCAGGACAGCCATGCATACAAAGCCTGTCTCAAAAAGCAAAAACACATCTCCCCCACCCATACATTGTTCTCCTTGGTTATTTTTATTTTTTTTCGAGACAGGGTTTCTCTGTAGCTTTGGTGCCTGTCCCGGAACTAGCTCTTGTAGACCAGGCTGGCCTCGAACTCCCAGAGAT
>NW_026077871.1:0-1053 GCF_014885135.2 Alexandromys fortis
TGGAGATTTAGCTCAGCTAGTAAAGTGTTTGCCTAGTGTGCATGAAGTCCTAAGCTCAGTCCTTTATGCTCCATATAATAGGTGTGGTATTGCACACTTGTAATCCCAGTACCTGAGAGATGGGTTAGAAAAAGGCAGAAAACTTCAAGGGAATTTTTCAGATAAATAAAGAAATTGAATCGAAAAGCTAAAACTCCATCCGTTGGAAAACCATGAGAGTCGGGCATGGTTTAATCCCAGCATTCAGGAAGCAGAGGCAGGTTGATCCCTGTGAGTTTGGGGCCAGCCTGGTCTTCAGTGCAAATTCCAGGACAGCTAAGACTGCTACATAGAGAAACCCTGTCAGGAAAAACCAAAAAGAAAAAAGAAAAGAAAACAGAGTTGGTGGGGAAGAGAAAGAAAGAAAGCAGTGAGAAAATATTTTTAGCACTAAGATTGGCAAAAATCAAAATATCTGACAGTGGTAAGAGGTGTCAAAAACAAAAGAAAATGGGAATTCTCAAACTCAGACTTTGGGGAGGTAAACTGGGACACCCACTGGAGAAGAGCTGGTGGTATCTTCTAGAACTTTCTGTTTGTGTGCATTAAAACTCAGCAGTTCCATTTCCGGGAATCTGGAAAAATAAAGAATTGGGCACATGTCTACAATAACAGGTTCACAACTGATCTTTGTAGTGTCTTTAGAATGTTGGAAAACAGAAAGTTATGTTAGTTTTACCAGTGGATGTGATGGTCAATAGTGGCTGTCAACCCAACAGGGTCCAGAATCACCCAGAAGACAAATCTCCAGGCGTGTCTATGAAGGAGTTTCTAAATCGAGTCAATTGAGGTGAGAAACCTATTGTGGTGGTTTGAAAGAAAATGGCCCCCAAGGGGAGTGGCACTATTAGGAGGTGTGGCCTTGCTGGAGGAAGTGTGCCACTGTGGGGGTGGGCTTTGAGGTCTCTTTTGCTCAAGCTTCCCTCAGAGTGTTGGCCAGTCAACTTCCTGCTGCGTTCTGATCAAGATGTAGCACTCTCAGCTCCAGCACCACATCTGCCTGCACACTGCATG
>NW_026077872.1:0-1087 GCF_014885135.2 Alexandromys fortis
TACTACTACTACTACTACTACTACTACTACTACTACTACTACTACTAATCTCCCTAAAATGTACATGGTTAGGTTAACTAACCAAAATCATCATATGAGCCACCCTCTCAAAAGTATATGCTCTTTTAAGGATATATTTTGATTCTTTTTCAAATAACCTATGCTGGGAGTTGAGTATGTGAACACACAGTGTCTGTAGAGCTGAGAAGAAGGCATTGGATGTCCTGGAGCTGGAGTTCCCGGGGAGAGTAAGTCATCCGAATAGGGTGACTGCAATTGAACATGGGCCCTACTCAAATCAGTTCATGTTCTTAACCGCCGAGCCGTCTCTCCATGTGCTCTTGGCCTGTTTTTACCATGGCTTGTGTAGTATTTGTATTAGACATAGTGTATTGGGTTAGGAAAAAGCGTCACACTGAGAGCTAAGATAGAAGGGTTCCATAGGTCCCCCAAGCTCTTGCATCTAGAAAGAAGGAAAGCTGGAACTTGAATCAAGTCTCCAGAGTTCTGCTCTCACCTCTGCATTGCCTGCTGCTCCACACAAGGCTCATCCTCTCCGCCTGCTCTGCACCCTGATCCACCTGCATTCCCAAGAACCTCTAGGAACAATAGGCACAAGGTTTCCCATCTCCAAAAGGAAGCCCGTTTCTTCTGGCTTACTTTTCATAGCCTCTGTCGGAGTCTGCGATTAGAGCTCTTGTTTAGTTTTCTTCCCAAGACTTAGTGCAGTGACTGGCGTGCAGCAGACACATCATTATTATGGTGTGGACAGATGAGTGGGAGTGACCTTAGGGAAAGGGATAAATTGGAGACTGGCCACATGATTCAAGTTAGCTCACCCCAGAAATTATTAAATATTTAACACGAATTTATTTTAAAAATTTTAAAACTAATTTCTATTTTGAAAAAGAGTACAAAGTCAGAATTCTCTCCATCTCCTTCCTGTAAAATCAACACAAAGTATCAAGGAAAGTAAGAAATAAATTCATATTATGTTCTGAACAATTGTAGTGATAGCTAGGTTCAGATGAAACAGAAATTAAAAAAAAAAGTTCCAGGATAGGCACCAAAGCTACAGAGAAACCTT
>NW_026077873.1:0-985 GCF_014885135.2 Alexandromys fortis
GGGTTAGGGTTAGGGTTAGGGTTTAGGGTTAGTGTTAGGGTTAGGGTTAGGGGTTAGAGTTAGGGTTAGTGTTAGGGTTAGAGTCAGAGTTACGGTGAGGGTGAGGGTGACGGTGAGAATGAGGGTGAGGGTGAGGGTTAGGGTTAGGGTTTGGTTTAGGGTTAGGGTTTAGGGTTAGGGTTAGGTTTAGGGTTACAGTGAGGGTGAGGGTGAGGGTGAGGGGGAGAATGAGTGTGAGGGTTAGGGTTAGGTTTAGGGTTAGTTTTAGGGTTAGTGTTAATGTTTGGGGTTAGGGTCAGGGTTAGGGTTAGGGTTTAAGGTTATTGTTAGGGTTAGGGGTTAGGGGTAGGGTTACGGATAGGGTTAGATTTATAGTTACGGTGAGGGTGAGATTTAGGGTGAGAATGAGGGTGAGGGTTAGGGTTAGGTTTAGGGTTAGTTTTAGGGTTAGGATTAAGGGTTAGGGTTAGGGTTAAGGGTTAGTGGTAGGGTTAGGGGTTAGGGTTAGAGTTAGAATTATGTTGAGGGTGAGTGTGAGGGTGAGAATGAGGGTGATGGTGAGGGTTAGGGTTTGGGTTAGAGTTTAGGGTTAGGGTTAGGGTTTAGGGTTAAGGTTAGGGTTAGTGTTAGGGTTATTATTAGGGTTAGGGTTAGGCTGACTGTGAGGGTGATGGTGAGAATGAGGGTAAGGGTTAGGGTTATGGTTTAGGGTTAGTGTTAGGGTTAGGGTTAGTATTAGGGTTAGTTTTAGGGTTAGGGTTACGGTTAGGGTTAGGGTTACAGTTAGAGTTAGAGTTACGGTGAGGGTGATGGTGAGAATGAGGGTGAGGGTGAGGGTTGGGGTTATGGTTTGGTTAGGATTAGGGTTAGGGTTACGGTGAGGGTGAGGGTGAGGGTAAGAAAGTGTGAGGGATAGGGTTTGGATTAGGGTTAATTTTAGGGTTAGGTTTAGGGTTAGGGTTAGGGTTTGGGGTTAGGGTTAGGG
>NW_026077874.1:0-1040 GCF_014885135.2 Alexandromys fortis
ACACAGGATAAACATGGCCCCTCCACAGATACACAGGATAAACATGGCCCCTGCACAGACACACAGGAGTCTTACTCCCAGTGGTGTCTCGGGTTTCCCTGGACGATAGATCCAGCGAGGATATGGTAGAACATCCCTTTGGCTCTGTTTTGAGGCTTACCCTGTACCCCTGAGTCCCAAGCCTCTGCCACATGCAAACATCAGCCCCTTGCTGTGGCAAGCCCAAAACATGTTCCTTATTTGGCTGGGTTTTTTTTAAAAGAGGAAGTCAGAAATCCCAGCGGTTTGCTATTGTTGGGCAGCAAATGGGTCTTGGCTAGATATGTAAGGATAAGGCTTTCCTCCGTCATCAGGTTGTTAGAGAATCTAGGATTCAATTGGGTTTCTGTGGAAGAAGAAATCTGATTTTTGGCTTGTTTGTCCAAGGCAACTGTAAATCAATAACAAAAATTACATGGCCAGAAATATAAACAAAAGTTAGTGTTTCACAAATGTAAGAACCACAGTAACTGTGGGAAAGGTACCAATAGGGTGGGTTGGCCAATTGGTTGGCCTTCGTAATTGGCAGCAGCTGAGAGGTGACCATAGCTGGCCGCTAGGTGGTGCTGTGTACATTATCTTAACTCCCGTTAGCCAAATCCTGGAAAGGCAGGGTGCCTGTCCTTCCAACCTTCATCTCCCTCTTCATTCCTTGCGATGAAGAAGAAGGATGAACAGCAGAGAGAGGAGTGTTAGCTTCAGCTAGTTTTGTTAGCTAAGCCACTCCGTTTCTCTGGCTTGCCGTTTTCTATTTTCTTCCTAGTGTCTTTTCCCACTTACTTTTAACTTTTAAGTCTGGAAGAATCTAAACTTTGCCAAAGATCTGAACTAGGACCCAAAGGACCTCACAGCTGCCAAAGCAGCATCATGCTGGCTGTCTTCCAGTTCTTCCCAAACATAAAACTATACGCTCTTGGGGCTGGGGAGGTGGCTCTGTGGTTCAGAGTTCTTGTTGCTCTTCTTGTGGAACACCTGAGTTTGGTTCCCAGCACACTCACAGC
>NW_026077875.1:0-966 GCF_014885135.2 Alexandromys fortis
ACTAGCAAAGGGGAAAGATTTGGGAACACATCGCTTTGTGCATGAGGAAACCCGTGGTAGGTATGGGTGAGCCAGCCTTCTGTTCTTGTAACAGGAGAATCCAAGACATTCTAGGTACAGGGAAGGAGCTAAGATTGATTTTGAGCTAAGGTGCAGAAATGTTTGTTCACAGTTGTTACATTAGCTACTTTAAGTATCATGTGTCTAAGGAGCTTCCAGGGACAACCTAAAGACAGATTTTCCTTTTGACTCCAGAGTCAGAGAATGGAACCAGTGGTTTCAATCCAATATGTGGACAGAATATGGTGGTGAGGAGACATGTGTCACAGTCATGATGTGACATTTCTGTCCCACAACAAAGCAGAGAAAGAAAAAGGTGGCACTAAGATGCCCTATCTATCGATCGATCGATCGATCGATCTATCTATCTATCTATCTATCTATCTATCTATCATCTATCTATCTACCTACCTACATATCTACCTACCTGTCCTTGTTCCATCCAAGTACAACACCCATAGGATGGTTCCACCCACATTTATAATGATCCTTCTCCCATAGCTCCTGCTAATCCCCTGCAAACATACCACAGACATATCCAGGGTTCACCATATCCCTTTCCCAGGCAAGTTGGCCCACGGAATAAACATCACAGAGCTTTGACCCAGCAGCTTCAGGCCATGGGGTGGCAGCATGTCCTGGTAGGGAAATTTTGAAAGACCAAAGTTGCCCTGATCATGGCCAGTAAATGGGGTGAAAAGGATTCTGAGCTGGGGCCATGAGTCGCTGGAAGGGCCAACAACAGAAGACCTCCCTAGGGTCAGCATCACAGCTGTCTATGTATGTCCCCTATGTTGTCTCTGGCTCTGCTGCTCTTGGACATCTACCATTGTTGTGTATGTTGAGATGGAACTTGTGCCCAGCCCCCAACATGAAAAGACAGTTTAGAGACTGGAAAGCAAATAA
>NW_026077876.1:0-1085 GCF_014885135.2 Alexandromys fortis
AAAAATCAAAACAAAATAAGCAAATACATAAGAAGTTTTTGCTTCAACCATTTCCCAATATCATCCTCTTCTTCTACCTTCCACACTACATATATTCTTCAAACTAATAATGCCCTGATGATTTGAAGAGTCTAGTTCAAAAGCTGCTTCATCTCATTTCTGTGGTTATCTTTTCCATCTAGATAGGAGAATACATGCTGCCTTATTTCCACTGTGTCTTTAACCGTAAAGAACTTCCTGGATGCCGCCTTGAATTAGATTATAGCTAGTAGAGTACAAACTACTTAAGTATTGTATCCAGACTTGGTTTCATTTTTCACAGATCTTAGTGCTTAACATAGAGGGTCCTGCTCATCGTAGGAGCATAAGAAGTGTTTGTGGAACAATTCTCTTAAAGATACCCATTCCAGTTCGCTAGAATTTGGTTTTCAGATTTTGTTTTGTTTTTTGTTGTTTTGTCTCTCCATTTTCTTTCACAGACGTTTCTGGAGATTTTCAAGGTAAAGTACAGCCCCATTTTATAACAAGTGTTATCTTGATTCTTGTTCTCATCTCAGTTAATGAATTGTTCCCTTTATCTCGGCAGCCTTGTTTGTAAGCTGAACACAAGGACCACCATCCTGGCAGCAACTAACCCCAAAGGCCAGTATGACCCCCAGGAGTCCGTGTCTGTGAACATTGCTCTCGGTAGCCCACTCCTAAGTCGATTTGACCTCGTCCTGGTTTTGCTCGACACCAGGAAAGAAGACTGGGACCGCATCATTTCTTCCTTCATCTTAGAAAATAAAGGTAGGCAAAGAGAAACAAATTACTCACTATGAGAAGGAAAGATTAAACCTAACCAAAGGATATTCCCTTAAATTAAATACTCAAGATGTCTGTGTTGACAGTGATGGAGAGAAGCTTAGACAGAAGGCAGCTGTGAAACTAGTTAGTGGGCTTCAGCATAGTGAACAGAGGGCAAAGTGGCTGTCTCCACCTCCATCATGAGAATATAGGTGAACTACATATGCATGTAGGTAGGTGGTTAGGTAGATGATATATGGATGGATGGATAGATAGATAGATAGATAGATAGATAGATA
>NW_026077877.1:0-1068 GCF_014885135.2 Alexandromys fortis
TAATCCCAGCACTCGGGAGGCAGAGGCAGGCGGATCTCTGTGAGTTCGAGGCCAGCCTGGTCTACAAGAGCTAGTTCCAGGACAGGAACTAAAAACTACAGAGAAACCCTGTCTCGGAGAAAAAAAAAAAAAAAAAAAAAAAAACCAAACAAACATAGGAGCTAACTGACGTCATAAACCAAATGGATGAATGGATATTTATGGAACATTTTACCCAAACTCAAACTAATATACTTTCTTCCCAGTGGCCCATGGAAGTTTCTCCAAAATTAACCACATACTTGGACACGAAGAAAATCTAAATGGATACAAAAATATTGAAATAACACCCTGCAACCTACCTGACCACCGCAGATTTAAGCTGGTAATCAACACCAACAGAAAGCTTACAAACTCATGAAAATTGAACAATTACTACTCGATGAAAATGAGTCAAGACAGAAATTAGGAATAAACTTTAGAACTTTCTAGAATTGGATGAAAATGAATATACAACATAACCAAACTTCTGGGACACAACGAAAGTGATTCTAAGAGGCAAATTCATAGCACTAAGTGCCTACAAAAAGAAAATTGGAGAGATCTCCTACTAGTAATTTAACAACACACCTGAAACATCTAGAATACTCAGACCTAAAAGGGATGTCTCCAACAAAACTCTCCCCTCAGGGCTCAGGGAACCCTGCAGAAGGGGAGGCAGAAAGAGGGTAAGAGCCATGGTGGGTGGAGAATACCAAACACCAAGGCATCTAGACACAACAGAGTTGAAGCGCGTAATAACTCACAGAGACTGTCGCAGCATCCAGGGGTCTGCATGGGTCTCCTCCAGATGTGGTTCTAGAGCAGAAAGGAGAAGTGGACACACATCCCACCCCTAACCCAAGAGCAAATAAAAAATTAGTTTTCTCCAAGGGACTCTCACTGGGGAAACAAACTACTCTTTTTTTTTTTTTTTAATATGTCTTTCTTTATTATGTATACAATAGTCTGTCTGCAGGCCAGAAGAGGGCACCAGACCTCATTACAGATGGTTGTGAGCCACCGTGTGGTTGCCGGGAATTGAACTCA
>NW_026077878.1:0-1086 GCF_014885135.2 Alexandromys fortis
TATTTATTATGTATACAACAGTCTGCAGGCCAGAAGAGGGCACCAGGCCCCATTACAGATGGTTGTGAGCCACCATGTGGTTGCCGGGAATTGAATTCAGGACGTTTGGAAGAGCAGGCAATGCTCTTAGCCACTGAGCCATCTCTCCAGCCCCCCACATCTGTTTTTATATAATAAATAGAATATTTATTTACTATATTTATATTTATTGTGTACAAATTAAATCTAGGTCCCACATTTGAAAGAAAATAAGGAATTTAAAAAAAATTTTAAAACAATCTTATTCTACATACCAATCCCAGTTCCCTCTCCCTCCTGTGCTTCCTCTCCCCCCACCTTCTCCTTACCCCACCCCTTATCCACTCCTCAGAGAGGGGAGGCCTCCCATGGGGAGTCAACAAAGTCTGTCACATCATTTCTGAGCAAGGTATTCCTCCATAGGGAACGGACTCCAAAGAACCAGGTCATGCACTGGGGATACATGCTGGTTCCACTGCTAGTGGCCACACAACTGTCACCCACATTCAGAGGGCCTAGCATGGTCTTATGCTGGTTCCCCAGCTGTCATTCTGGGGTCAGTGAGCTTCCACTAGCTTTTCTGTGGGTTTCCCCATCATGGTCTCGATGCCTTTATTCATGATATTGCTCCCCCTTCTCAATGATTGGACTCCAGGAGTTCAGCACATAATTATGTTTCTTAGTCTGCCTTATTTCACTTAATATAATGATTTCCAGGTGCATTCATTTTTTTTCCCATGACTTCATTTTTATGACTGTATAAAATCCCATTGTGTATATACATTACATTTTCTTTATCCATTCATCTGTTCACAAGCATCTATTCTGGCTCTGTTTTTTGAGTATTGCAATTAAGACAGCAACAAACACGAAGTATGTTGCTGTATATTTCTTTGGGTGTATACCCAGAAGTGGTATCACTAAGTCACAATGGTGCATCTATTTTTAGTTTTTGAGAAATTCCGCACTGATTTCCACATTGGCTGCACAAGATTGCTTTCCTGCTTGCCATGAGTAAGTGATCTTTCACGACGCTCTCAGTAGTATATACTGGCCGACGGGGGGGGG
>NW_026077879.1:0-1087 GCF_014885135.2 Alexandromys fortis
TCATTTTGAAGACATGTGGTACCACCCTCTTACTGAAAGCACTGGTTCCCCTGTTGAAGCTTGCTAGGGATTACAGTGGGTTTGACTCAATTCAAGTAAGTGCTGGACATGTTTAAAACTGATAATGGTTTTTGTTTTGGTTGAATTTCAGTATCTTACCTCAAAGAAAGGAATGTTATTGAAATGTCAGAATTGGTTTCTTTGTACCTGTGGTTGGGACTGAACCCTAGGCTTCACATGGTGCTAATCCAATTTTCTGTCACTAAACTATACTACCTGCCCTGCTAATGGTGTTTTGGGGCATACCCTAAGCTTGTCTCAAACTCAGTTCTCTTGCTTTTCTTCTGGAATTCATTAGTAAGTGCACATTACTGCACTTAGCCTATTTTGGGGAGTGGAAGTGAGGGGGTCTGGTTTTGGAGCCCTGGCTGGTCTCAAACTTACACTCTTGCTTTAGTGTCCTTGGTGCAAAGATTGAAGCTGTGAACCAGCATACCTGCACCACTAGTATAGTTATGAATAATTACTCAACTATCCTTGTAAGAAATCTAAAACATGGGCACTTAGTGTTGACTATTATAAAACACTTTCCATGTAAGTCTGAATTGAGATCTGTTTTCCATTCCAGCTTAAAAAGTACATTACAGGGGGCTGGAGAGATGGCTCAGTGGTTAAGAGCATTGCCTGCTCCTCCAAAGGTCCTGAGTTCAATTCCCAGCAACCACATGGTGGCTCACAACCATCTATAATGAGATCTGGTGCCTTCTTCTGGCATACAAACATACGTGGAAGGAATGTTGTATACATAATAAATAAATAAATCTTTTTAAAAAATACATTGCAGTAGTGAAAGTATGCATTTTAATGTCATTCTGGTCGCTAATTTGTGCTTCAGTTGGAATATTTGTAACATTTTTATTTTCTTGTCTTTTCTATATGTAGAAAATTGATTTAGGGGAAAAATATTAAAGATCTCTCTTCTTTCTTTTAAGAGCTTCTTTTATTCTCGTAAGAATTTCATGAAGCCTTCTCACCAAGGGTACCCACACCGGAATTTCCAGGAAGAAATCGAGTTTCTTAATGCAAT
>NW_026077880.1:0-1086 GCF_014885135.2 Alexandromys fortis
TTTGTGAAGTGGTCCCCACTGGAGAATAAGTTTGCTGTGGGAAGTGGGGCCCGACTCATCTCTGTTTGTTACTTTGAGTCTGAAAATGACTGGTGAGCAACATTGTGCCTTCTCTTTCCTCTCTGTATAGCCCATACTTGGATGGCTGTGCTCTTGGGACTCGTTAAGGCTCTAAGCTTCACTGCAGTGGCCCCTCTCTGGCCGGAAAGTAGTTTCTCCCTTTGAATTCCTCCTCCCAGAATAAATGCTGTTCATCCTATGCACACGACTTAGTTCCGACATCTTTTCTTTTAATCTTCCTTTTACCCCTCTTCTCCTTCCCTTCCCTTTTTACTTCCCTACTTCCTTTTTTCTATTACTTCCTCCCTCCCTCCTTCAGTTTCTTCATTTCCATCCTTCCCATTCCTGCCCCCAACTTTTTTAAATAGGAAATTTAATTATATAGGAAACATATCCTCCTGGCTGAGTTTCGACCACAGCAACTGTTTAATGTTGTGTTCCTTGAGAGATTGTCCCCTATGTAGGTAAATTAGACCGTACTGCCATCTCAGATGTGGTCTTTGAAAATAAGTTGTGTATTTTGTGACGTTTCATCAGGCCACGTGCGGTGCACACACCTGTAATCCTAGCATTCAGGAATTTGAGGCCAGTCTGAGCTATGTAGCAAGTTCAAGGTCAGTCTGAACTTTGTATGGGAAGCTATTGTCTAACAAAGAGCAAGCACGTGGATTGTAGTTAGCCCATAAAAAAGGACTCAGGTATATATCAAAGGACATCAGAGAAATCATTAGAACATTAAAAATAATTGGGCTTACAGAACTTATTTCAATAAATGTAGCTAACATTTCTTGTGGATTCCAGAATTTAAGCTATATTTATAAATGTATATATAGTTTAGCTATTCGATTTGAATAGGGTTTATTGGGTGGCTTGGAAAATGTTACAATTTTTGTTTGTGAGGACAGTGTAAACTAGTTTTTCTCTTTTCTTAGGTGGGTGAGCAAGCACATTAAGAAGCCAATTCGTTCCACAGTCCTCAGCTTGGACTGGCATCCCAACAATGTTTTGCTGGCTGCAGGCTCATGT
>NW_026077881.1:0-998 GCF_014885135.2 Alexandromys fortis
AAAAAAAAAAAAAAAAAAAACCCCAAAAAAACATCACACACAATATTCCAAAATCAAAGTGTCATGACCTTTTAAAGTAATAAAAAAATCTATGTTTCCTACAGAAAGAAAAAGGTAAAACTTCAAATTCATATTTAAGGCTCTGAAATGATATTCAGGCTAAAACCCAAAGTTAAAGAAAAATCAGAGGTTGAGAGGAAAAAAAGAAATCACCGCTATTCATATTTCAAATCAAGACAAATTCAAGCGCGGCCACTTTCAGCTTCTTTACTACCTGCTGCTTAAAAATCTATCTTCTCCATAGAAATAATCAAATAATCCTTTTATGTATTTTAAAATTAACTTCCGATGTTCCTACTAAGCAGGCGTGACTTTTTTAAACATGATTATTTTAGGAAAAGACTAGCTCCATTCATAAGCTACATCTAAACCTGAGAAGGGAAATACGTTTTCCCCCCCTCAACCTTAAAAAAAAAAAAAAAAAGGCAAAGCGTCCATGAAAGAACACTGCTGCCACGTCTCCCCCCGCCCCCGCTCACGGAGCCGCTAGTCCATCCCTCCAGAGCGCATTCCAAGGAAAAGTCCAAGAGCCACAGCTCTCGGAGGAACAGTTAAGTTGAAAGAACTGGCGAGTTCCTTTTAATTTTTTTCCCCCAGGTTCTAAAAGAGGACCCAGTAGCTTCTCCGTTTCTCTCTTTGGGAGGCTCTGTCCTATAACCAACGGTGCAAACACCCAAGAGTCCTCGTTCCATGCGGCCCTCTGAAGATGTTAGCGTCTAAAAGCTGCATTTCTATGAAGTTCCCACTCTTGAAACAGTCTATTTATCGTTCCATCCTTCCTCCCCCTACACCTACACACACACACATATACACACACACAATCACAAAACTCAAAATGCTCACACAACCACGGAAGGTTTGACTGAAATGGACTGACTTTTCGACCCTACAAGGGGAGGATCAGGGGGTGAGCGGAACGAGAGGAGGGGGAGAGAAGG
>NW_026077882.1:0-1029 GCF_014885135.2 Alexandromys fortis
GGGCCAAGCAGTGTTTGAAAGAATACAGTTTCCGTGTAACTATTTCGGGTATAAACTAGCCATGCGGGCGGCCGGGTGCCGGGGACGCAGCCCTGCCGCTCCTAATTTCAACACCCACATTTGTTTGAGGAGGGTTGAAGCCTAGCACTCTTTCCCTCGTGTATTGTAGCATGTCTAATGCTTGTTCGGTTCTTGTTTAGGCTGTCATGCTGTAGAGACCCTGTGAACGTAGCTTCCTCTATTTCTGGAAGATACAATCTCATAGCAAATTCCCTCATTGTCTGGCTCTAACAGTCTTTTTACCCTGTCCTCTATAACATTCCTTAAGCCTTAGTTGGAGGAGATATATTGTAGATGTACCCATTGAGACTGAGCTCCACAACTCTGCATTTAATTGGTTGCTGCTCTCTATAATGGCCTTTGTCCATTGCAAACACAATTATCCTTGACGAGGAGTGAGAACTACATTTAAACTGTGAGTATAATGGCACTGAGAAAGCAGCCAGCGATGATGCTGTTATTAGTAAAGTGGTGGTTGTAGGTTATCTCCAAGATCCATGACATCACTGTCTCTGGTTAGTTGGTTAGGTTATAGTGTCAGGCATGATTTCTTTCTTGTTGAGAAGGTCTACAGAACCTTGATGGTTAATGCAAAAGTATACACACCGCTGCTGGGTTCTCATGTCAGGTTGGTTGTTCGATTTATGACGATCATAGGTGGGTATGATTGTTCATTGTTTCCCTCCTTTGCCTTAAGGTACAATGCAAGCTGGTTCCAGGGATGAGGTATTCAATTCAGTTCCAGCTCAGGAGTCTCTGGGCCCTGTGTCTTAAGTGCATGGTTTCTTCAACTTAGTAAGGACTTATCGTCTTCTACTTGGGGGCAAACAAAGACAATAGCAATAATCTATAATGGTTTGGGAGTCTTTGAACTTCCATAAGCAACAACTCAAAAGATTACTATCTCACATATGGTGGGAATTTGGCTATTAGAAGAAGCATTGTCAGATCAGATGAGAATTTTTCATT
>NW_026077883.1:0-1033 GCF_014885135.2 Alexandromys fortis
ATTCATGCCTAGAACCAAGACCATTCTAGTTTTCTATTCCTGACACGCCCCATATCTATGTACTCACAAGCAAAAAACTGAATTTATATCAAGAAAATAATCATATTTACATCAATCTAAAAGTGTTCGGGGTGAATTTAATATAGAGGTGAAAGTTCTGTACATTTAATACCATAAAATACTACAAAATTAAGTAAGAAAGACAGTAATTGGAAAAGTATCCCACATTTATGGGTGCGAAAAATTCCTAGATTTAGAAATCCAATATGCCTCAGAGAAATCTATACATTCATTGCAATCTTCATCAAAATTTTACTAATACATTTAAGATAAATGAAACAATAATTCTAAAATTCACTGCAACCACCAGTGATCCAGAATAACCAAAATAATGGCTAGAAGAACAGAACAAAGGACTTTATTTTTGTTTTAAAATATATAAAAATACAGTAACTAAACCAGCACTTACCTGACATAAGAACAGGTATATAGATAACCGAAGCAAAATACTAAGTCATGAAAAGAGCTAATGGTGAGATAACCAATATGTCTTCCACAGGGTCCAAGTATACCTAATGTGAGGAAGAATGGTCTCAGAACAAATAGGTTGAGAAAGTGGAATGTGTTTTTAAAGATAGTATTGAGACTGGATATGCAAAGGAAAAATACTAGATCCTTATCTTCTATATATACAAAGTAAGCTGAGGTGGACTAAGTATGTAAAGAAGAATTGAAACCATAGAACATCTAGTTGATGCTATATGTTTATGCCCTCATCCAACGCTACTCTGGTCATTCTTGTCTCAGTTTATTACCACGCCCTGTTTTCAAATAGGTTTGTTCTAAAGAATTTCTTCTGATCCTTGCATGTTGAACAGCTACTGGGAACCACTTACACTTGAAGGAAAGTTGTTATGTATGTAAATTTCTTGGATCAATTTTTTCCTTCAGTATTTTAATATGGTACTCCATTTCTTTCTGGTAATTTTCTACATTCATGCCTAGAACCAAGACCATTCTAGTTTTCTATTCC
>NW_026077884.1:0-1108 GCF_014885135.2 Alexandromys fortis
CTGGGCCCTTGAAAACGCTGCCACTAACCACAGCCTCTCATGATCTACGAATAAATAAATAAATAAATAAATAAATAAATAAATAAATAAATAAATAAGACTGTCCTTCAGGGAGGCCAGGCCCCCTTAAGAGAGCTCTAGACTAGCCTTAGGAAAGCTTGGGGTTTCCAACAGCACATGGCATTTGGGAGGTCACCTACAAGTATTACTTCAGCTCCCTGCATTGGCTCGTCTGGTTCCTCTGTTGCAATAAGGGGAATCTGAGTTTAGAGCCTTTGGGGCCACGCTAGGTTAAGGCATCTGGTTGCTCAAACTGTGGGGATGATGCCCTGGGGTGAGATGTTTTCTATTTCCCTAGAAGTGTTTTGGTTGGTGTGGCGTGGAGCTAGCATGGTGGTGACATGGAGGTGATGGGACATGTCTTAGGAGCCTATGGAAGGAGAGAGGTGACTCACAGTGAAAAGTGAAGTGACTACTCTCAGTTCCTCTGGGCATTGTGTATAACCTGAGTGGCCAGTGAGTCGCTAGAGGTAGGGAATGCTGTGTGGCTCGCTCTCTCTCTCTCTCTCTCTCTCTCTCTCTCTCTCTCTCTCTCTCTCTCTCTCCCCAAGCCAGAGCACTCTGTGATCCCTGGATCCTGACTTGCATGAGCAGGAATGTCCCGAGCCTGGTCTCAGGACACATGACCCATGAGCCTGATTCTGTTCTTGGGTTGCTTTGAGCCAAGTTAGTTTATGACAGGGATATATAGCCCACTAGATTGATAACTGTAGTGTAAAGGATACAACCACACCTGACTCTGTTTAGTCTCCCACGGCCCCTTCAAAACCGATTTTAGAGGGAAAACCTCTCCTAGCTATGGGAAGAAATTCAGTAAGCTATCAGACATGACCTTCAGCCTTGGACAATAGTCTGACAGTCCCCACAGAACCCAGTCCTGTTGCAGAAACAAACGAGAAGTGAAACTCCAATCTTGGTCCAGCATTGTGTTCTACTCTCCTCCTTCCAGGACTAGGTGAGGACAACTGTAGGCTCCCTAGGAAGGCCGATGGTGGGGTTCTCAGCTCCCTAGGAAGGCCGATGGTGGGGTTCTCAGCTCCCTAGGAAG
>NW_026077885.1:0-1004 GCF_014885135.2 Alexandromys fortis
ATTGTGGTACCCAATCCCCTCCCCACTGTGGTCCCCAGTCCTCTCCCCACTGTGGTGCCCAATCCTCCCCACTGTGGTGCCCAATCCTCCCCACTGTGGTGCCCAATTCCCTCCCCATTGTGGTCCCCAATCCCCTCCCCACTGTGGTCCCCAATCCCCTCCCCACTGTGGTCCAAAGACGGTGTGAGCCTGGATGACAGCGGCCTCATGGAGACATGGCGCTGAGCCCTCTTGTTCTGTCTTTTCTGGTGGTGTTTGGAAAAGAAAGGCCCCCCAAATCCCACCACCCTCTCCTGGCCAGGATGCCACGAGACTCACCCTGCTTCCCCTGTGCCTGCATTAAATCTGTTTCCTGAGGTCAGTGAATTAATCCCAGCACTGAGACTTACTGCTACAAGCTCTGGGGTGTAGCTCTTCAGCCTGGAGAGCTAAGCCAGGATGAAAATATCCGCTGTCCTCAATTGATAAGAAAACACATATAATAAAAGGTGAATTGGGAGCCAGCAACCACTTGGGAGGCCATGCAGTAAGTACCTTAGGTCCCCTAGCCCTTTCTCCTCAAACATAATTTGTAGATCAGTCAGGTTTGAGCTGGTGCAAACTGTATCAGTGCACCCCATTTCCTCAGTGGTTTTGTGAGCAGGATGACGTCACCGTGAACAACTGTATGCCTCGAGCTGCTTCTCGTTTTGCATGGCTGGGAATGGGCTCTGGAGCCTCACACACAGTGGACAGGCTTCTGCTGCTCTGTGGCATCCCAGCCTGGAATCTCAGGGTGTAAGGGGAGCTGGCTGATGTCAGGGAGACCCCAAGGTGACCACCAGAGGCTCTCACCCTCCTCTCCTCACCATCGTGGTACCCAATCCCCTCCCCACTGTGGTACCAAGCCCCCTCCCCACTGTGGTCCCCAATCCCCTCCCCACTGTGGTCCCCAATCCCCTCCCCATTGTGGTACCCAATCCCCTCCCCACTCTGGTCCCTAATCCTCCCCACTGTGGTCCCCA
>NW_026077886.1:0-972 GCF_014885135.2 Alexandromys fortis
AACCCTAACCCTAACCTTAAACCTAACCCTAACACTATCACAACCCTAACACATAACCCTAACCCTAACCCTAACTCTAATACTAACCCTAAACCTACCCCAACCCCAACCCCAACCCTAACCCTAACCCCTAACGCTAAACCTAACCCTAACACTAACACTAACACAACCCTAAACCTAAACCTAACCCTAACCCTAAACCTAACCCTGAACCTAACCGTAACCGTAACCCTAACCCTAACCCTAAATTTAACCCCAACCCTTACCCTAACCTAACCCTAACACTAACACAACTCTAATAGCTAACCCTAACCCTAACCTAAACCTAAACCTAACCCTAACCTTACCTTAACCCTAAACCCTAACCATAACCCTAACCCTAACCCTAACCTTAACCCTAACCCCTAACCCTAAACCAAACCCTAACACTAACACAACCCTAACACCTAAACCTAACCCTAACCATAAACCTAAACCTAACCATAACCGTAACCGTAACCCTAACCCTAACAATAAACCCAATCCTAACACAAACCCTAAACCTAAGCCTAAGCCTAACCCTAACCATAAACCTATCCATATCCCTAACTCTAACCCTAAATCTAACCCTAACCCTAACATTAACCGTAACCCTAAACCTATCCCAAACCGTAAACCTAAGCCTAAGCCTAACCCTAACCCTAATCCTAAGACTAACCCAACACTAACACATAACCCTAACCCTAACCCTAAAACTAGCCATGACCCTAACACTAACCATAACTCTAACCCAACCGTAATCCGTACTAATACTCCTAACCCTAAACTTAATGCTAACCATAACCCCAAAACTAATCCTAACACTAACCCTAACCCTAACCATAAACCCAATCCTAACACAAACCCTAAAACTAAGCCTAAGCCTAAGCCTAACCCTAACCCTAAACCTAACCCTATCCCTAAATTTAACCCTAAATCTAACCCTAACCCTAA
>NW_026077887.1:0-1085 GCF_014885135.2 Alexandromys fortis
AAAAAAAAAAAAAAAAAAAAAAAAAAAAAAAACCATACCCATGGACTCATGGCTGCCACACAACTTCCCCTAGGCAAGACCTTGAAGAAATTCTGAAGCAAAGTATACACTCTACCTTCAGTCATTATTAGTGTCTCCCTAAGTGGCACTCACCCTAGGTACCCCCTCAGTGAGAACTACAGGAGAGCAATGCTGTATTATACTAACACCTGAATTCCCAATCCTGCCTGGCACATATGACCTAAACGTTGGAAGAAGTTCTCCAGATGTCATGAGCACCCTTTCTTCAGCTGGATAATGTAGTACCTTCTCAAAATTACCAGCAAGGCCTCCATCTGCGATTGCTTACTGACAATTCGGTACTATTGTGTCCAGTTGTGTCCGACAGTTGTTTCTTCCTCTGCCCCAAGACTGACCCAAAGAGCCTTTCCATGGAGGCTTATGTCACAGAAACAACCATTCACAGTCACAGCCTCCCTCAGAGGCCCTTCAGCAACACTGCCCATTTCCTGCCACGACTTCCGCCTTCTCTGTTCCCTCCAATCCCAAGGCTCTGTTCACTTTTGGCAGAAAGCAATTGGTCTATTTATTTTGCTTTCTTTTCTCCAGGTGTTCCAGGTAATAAGATATTCAGTTCCACCCAAGAGACTTATGAAGTTATTTTGAAATATTAGTCTCGGATCAGTGAGATGGCTCAGTGGGTAAAGGAGCTTGTTACAAAGCCCGAGAGCCTGTGTTTGATCCGTGGGACATACAAAGGAGGAAGAAGAGAAAGAACTCTAGAGAAATATTCTTTGACCTCCACATGCAGGTTGTGGCATACTTGCACATGTGCCCACACTAAATGAATGTAATGTTTAAAAGTTTGGGAAGGAATTACAAATTTTGATAATTCTTAAGAATAATAAATAGATTGTGCTGGGTGGTGGTGGCACACGCCTTTAA
This sequence comes from Alexandromys fortis, assembly GCF_014885135.2. Taxonomy (NCBI): domain Eukaryota; kingdom Metazoa; phylum Chordata; class Mammalia; order Rodentia; family Cricetidae; genus Alexandromys; species Alexandromys fortis. The sequence goes on from NW_026077887.1 coordinate 946, forward strand.
TCCCAGCACCCAGGAGGCAGAGGCAGGTGGATCTCTGTGACTTCAAGGCCAGCCTGGTCTACAAGAGCTAGTTCCAGGACAGGCTCCAAAGCTACAGAGAGAAAGAGAGAAAGAGAGAAAGAGAGAAAGAGAGAAAGAAA
>NW_026077888.1:0-1096 GCF_014885135.2 Alexandromys fortis
AGTTCAATTCCCAGCAACCACATGGTGGCTCACAACCATCTGTAATGAGATCTGGCGCCCTCTTCTGGCGTGCGGGCATACATGGAGGCAGAATGCTGTATGCATAATAAATAAATAAATAAATAAATAAATAAATAAATAAATAAGAATGAAGATCTGAGCCGGGCGGTGGTGGCGCATGCCCTTTTAATCCCAGCACTCGGGAGGCAGAGGCAGGCGGATCTCTGTGAGTTCGAGGCCAGCCTGGTCTACAAGAGCTAGTTCCAGAACAGGCTCCAAAGCTACAGAGAAACCCTGTCTCACGGAGAAACCCTGTCTCGAGAAAAAAAAAAAAAAAGAATGAAGATCTGAGTCTAATCCCTAAGATCCACATGGTAGAAGGATAGAATCCACTCCGGGAATTACATGCAATAAAAAAAAATACATGTGTGTATATTATACACACACACATATATACATGTATATATATACACACACGTATATATATATACACATGTATACACACACACATATATATTCAAGACAGTTCTTTGTGTAGCTCCGACTGTCCTGGAACTCACTCAGAGATCCGCCTGCTTCTGCCTCTTGAGTGTTGGGATCAAAGGTGTCACACAGCTCAGCCAAAATATGATTTCAAACCATTAAAACTCCTGCTCCTTTCCCTTTTTCCTTCTCTTCAAACAATTCCTGTCTCCCTTCGCCTGAGGATTCAGAACCCCGTGGAGAATGCAGAATGCAGGAGGCCTCTTTTCAGACACTCACGTGTCGAAGATGTGTCTGTTTCTTTAGAAATAACATCTTAAAAAATAAATAAAAATTAAAAAAAGAAATAACATCTTAGAGAGGCAGAAGCATGCGGCAGAGCAGCCTAAGGTAGCAGCCATCTCTGCTTCCTGGCATTCATGTAAACTCTCTCCATGACCCCTAGAGCGAAAGTCCTTACTCACTCATGCAGAGACTCACGGAGGCTGACGGGGTGGACACACTGTCACAGAGCGATAGCCATGGAGCCATCAGCACCGAATGACGGCCTCGTTTATACTGTACCACTGGCAATTTGTCTCTTTCTTCCTCCTTTTTTTTTTTTTTTTTTTTT
>NW_026077889.1:0-1084 GCF_014885135.2 Alexandromys fortis
AAAAAAAAAAAAAAAAAAAAGTTTCAGGATAGCCAGGGCTACACATTGAGAAACCATGTCTTGGGACGGGGTGAGGGGGAAGTTCTAGGTTATCTTCAGCCACACAGTTTGAGATCAGTCTGTGCCAGAAACCCTGTCCTTAAAAAAAATTTTTGCCCCCAGATGGAGCCAGGTTTGCTCATGTCTGCCTATAGTTCTAGTATTCAGGAAGCTGAGGCAGGCAGACAGTCACAAATCCTCAAGTTCACGCAGCGAGGAAGCAGGAAGCTCAGGGATGGCGCTAGCCTTAGTCTGCTGCTTGGAGCCAGGATAGTGCCAGCGCAGGCGCCCACCTCCAGTTCCTCTGAGCTGCCCACTGTGACTCTGGCTGCAGGCCTGTGGTATCCTGTCTGCATGTGCACAGACAGGTGCGGGCATATGGGAGGGGGACAAAGGGTAGAGTTCCCCACTTGCAACTTCATCACCTGGCTGCTGCACCAGAGACCTTGCCTTAGGCCCCCGCCCCACCCCCATGAGCTGATAAGGAGTTGGGGTGAGAGGAGGGGGCAGAGATAAAGCAGAGCACTGGGCAGGGGCAGGGCAGCAGGACAGGCTCATTGCACCCAGGCAAGCCCCTGGGGTGGGGAAAATAGGACCACAGAAAAGGGGGCCATTATGTCTCTGACACCACCCCCTGCCAGGACTGGGCACTGGGGGCTGGACAGGAATCTGGGGGTGAAGAGTGGGGAGACTTAGCCCAGGGAGCCATCAAGAAAGTGGGTCAAGTTTTTCTTGGCTTGTGGAGAAATTCCTGTTATAAATTTATAATGGCGTAGCCAGCCCTAAGGGGTGGAGGTGGGGGAGGAAGAGAAGTGGGCGGGGATGCCCATGGCTGGGCACTAGAGCCTACGGCTTTTAGCTAGAACAGAGGGGCAACAGCAAGGAGCTGGACAAGAGAGGCTAGTTTGTTCCCGTTGCTGTCTGGGCCCAGCAAGGCTTCATTCAGTCTGTTTGTCTGCCTGCCTGAATCTCTTTTTCTCTTTCTCTCTCTCTCTCTCTTTGGGTCTGGGTGTCTCCCTCTCCGCGCCCCCCCCCCCCCCCCCCC
>NW_026077890.1:0-1083 GCF_014885135.2 Alexandromys fortis
GTTTTGGAGCCTGTCCTGGAACTAGCTCTTGTAGACAAGGCTGGTCTCGAACTCACAGAGATCCGCCTGCCTCTGCCTCCCGAGTGCTGGGATTATATCATCCTAAAGTGGTCCTGGGAAAACAAGTTCATGTAAAACCCAAATAGCTTTAGAGGGTCAGTGGTGGTGCACACCTTTGACCCTAGCACTTGGGAGGCAGCCTGATCTCTATGGGTTCGAGGCCAGTCTGGTCTACGAAGTGAATTCCAGAACCCACATGATGGCTCACAAACACCTGTAACTCCAGTTCCAGGTGATCTAACTCCTTCTTCTGACCTCCTCAGGCAGCAGCCATGCGTGTGGTGAACGTACAAGAAGAGGCAAAACACTCACGCACATAAAATAATTTTTCTTGAAGTAGCTTTCAACAATGGGCAGAACTTTGGTTACCAAAAGGAGGGAGGGGCACTAACGACCTTTAGTTGGCAGCGGATGATGTCAAGGTGTGGGGGCCAGCCATGATAATCTAAGTCTGGGCAGGTCACCCAAAGGAAGTCCTTTACTTCCGACCAGTATCACCTGGGACTCTGGCCATCGATGAATTTAATTGGAGTCTGGAGTCTGAGACAATGCCTGGCTGCAGGAGGAACCATAAGATTGCCCGACGTCCACTCAAGAACACCACTCAAAGGAAATGCCTGGCATTCCAACCCCCGTAGATAGGATCACCTGCGCACCTCACCAGGATGCCCCTAGACAAATGTCAGTCAATCAGGGGTCCTGAACCTCAGAGATCCCTCACCCCCACCTTTACTACTATAAAAACCCAATTCTAATTGAGCTTGGGGCTCTCCGGTTATTCCAATATGTTGGACATGTGGAGAGACCGAGTTTGCAAACTTGATTAAAATAAAGGCTCTTTGCTTTTACATATGGGACTTGGTGTCCTTTGTTGGCTTTTGTGGGGGACCCTGCGGATTTGGGTATAATAAAGGATGTTAAAAAGCTACACCTTGGGCTGGAGAGATGGCTCAGTGGTTAAGAGCATTGCCTGCTCTTCCAAAGGTCCTGAGTTCAATTCCCAGCAACCACATGGTGGCTCAC
>NW_026077891.1:0-1028 GCF_014885135.2 Alexandromys fortis
TGTAATAATATGCTTTTTTGAGACAGTGTTTCTCTGTTTAGTCCTGGCTGTTCTGTAATTCAACCTGTAGAACAAATTGGCCCCAAATTTACATAGACCTGCCTGCCTCTGCCTCCAGAGTGTTGGTATTAAAAGCATGCACTACCATGCTTAGTTTATACATACATCTTTTAAAAATGCTTTACCGAGTTCTTTGATGATTTCATAATTCCTATAATGCATTCTAATTGCTACCTTCCCCCATACTCTCTCATCTCCCTCCTATACTCACCAATCCCCAACTTCTTATTAGCTGTCCCTTTTTTTAGATTCATGACTTTTTAGGTTTTCTTGTTCATGTAAGTATATGGTTCATTTAGAGTCATCTTTGATTTGACAGTTCATCAGGTCACTGATGTGACCATTCAATGAGATTGTTTATTGGTGGGGTCACCAGTCAATATACAACCAAAGTCAATGACTCTCTTGTCCCTGAATCTATCAATAGAAAATAGTTCAGCAAGGAGGTCTAGGAGTCCCTGAGTCCCTCCTTTACCATGTCTGGCTGTTGGTAGTCCCAGTCTCTTAGAGAGCCACTTCAGGCACCCTCAGTTTGTTGAGAGTCTGTAATTACTATTCAGACTATGGTACATACAAGTCATATGAACAGAAGCTCTTTGCTTGAGTATAAATAATAAGACTTTAGTATTAGGCTGAAGAGATGACTCAGTGACTACACATTTGGGGGGGGGCACAACTACTCATATCTCAGCTCCTGAGTTCCAACATCCTCTCTAGACTCTGTGAGCACCTACATTCATGCATGTACACACACACACATATACACACACACACACAAACACACACTTATACACATAAGCTCATCACTAAAATAAATCTTTAAAAGGTCTTCAGTCTAATTTGTATTAAACTGAAAAAAGATTTGAATAAAAATCAAATGACAAATCTATAGTCTAAAACCATATTATAATGAGAAGGAAAGAGACAGAGACTTTCTCTTTTTTTTTTTTTTTTTTTTTTTTTTTTTT
>NW_026077892.1:0-1106 GCF_014885135.2 Alexandromys fortis
AAAAAAAAAAAAAAAAAAAAAAAAAAAAAAAGGTGGGGAGTGATTAAGAAAGACACCTTTGACATCGAACTCTGGCCCCCGGAGGCGCACATATGGATGTGAACTGACACACACCCGAACATATCTCTCTCTCTGGTGTGTTCCCCCAAAGAACAGGATTTCCCTGGGAGATGTAATTGATGAATATGAGTTTGGAATTCAGTGCAGATTCTGGCCCAGATGAGCCAAAGGTAACAAGTTAAAGCAGCAGACAGCCAGAAGTGACTCTAAAAGGAGATCAGCTTTCCCCAGCACCAAGAGAACCTGAGAGAGAGAGAGAGAGAGAGAGAGAGAGAGAGAGAGAGAGAGAGAGAGAACTCGCCTAAATATATTTAAAGCCCGCGGAAGAAATAACAAAGGAAGCTGAGAAGTGGGTGTTGCATGCCTTTAATCCAGCCAGGCAGAGGCAGGTGATCTCTGTGCATTTGAGGACAGGCTGGTCTACAGGGCAAGTTCCAGGACAGGCAACAAAGTTACACAGAGAAACCCTGTCTCTGAAAAAAAAAAAAAAAAAGACAAAGGAAAGAAATAACAATTTATTTTTATCATCTAAAATGCAAAAGGACAGCACTGGGGGCCAATAAAATGGCTCTATGAGTCAGTGACGGCTGCACAAACCTGATGACCTGAGTTCAATCCCCAGATCCATGGTGGGAAAAGGGGACAGAGTTGTCCTCTGACCTCCACATATATACACCATGGCATGCGTGCACTTAACTTTACATGTACAAAACAATAATAATTCCTTTTAATAAAAGGGTAGAACTGGGTGTGATCTTGCATATGAATAATCCCAGCACCTGGAAGGCTGAGACAAGAATATCAAAGGGTTAAGCCTGGCTTGTGCTACATAGTGAGTTTCTAGCTAGGCTAGGCTTTGAGGCAAAACTCTCCCCTAAAAATATTTAATTAAGCCGGGTGACGGTGGCACACGCCTTTAATCCCAGCACTCGGGAGGCAGAGGCAGGCGGATCCCTGTGAGTTTGAGACCAGCCTGGTCTACAGAGCTAGTTCCAGGACAGGCTCCAAAGCCACAGAGAAACCCTGTCTCGAAAAACCAAAAAAAA
>NW_026077893.1:0-1006 GCF_014885135.2 Alexandromys fortis
CAACTCTCCAAGCTGTTCCAAAAGAAGAAAAAAATGAAGAAGAAAAAATACTTTTTGGTGTGGGTGTATATGTGTAGTTTTTATTGGTTAATGAACAAAGAAGCTGTTTTGGCCTGTGATAGGGCAGAATAAAACTAGGCAGGAAAACTAAACAATGCTAGGAGAAAGGAGGCAGAGTCAGAGAGAAGCCATGCAGCCACTGCAGGAAACAGACGCCTCTTCCAAAATCCTCCAAAACTTTGCTGGAAGACCACAACCTCATGGTGATGCACAGATTAATGGAGATGGGTTAGTTTAGGATACAAGAGCTAGCTAGAAATATGCATAAGCTATTGGCCAAGTAGTGTTTTAAATGATATTTCTGTGTGATTATTTTGGGTCTGAGGAGCAGGGAATAAATGAGCAGCCTCCACCTACAACTTCCAACTTATTTTGCAAGGAAAGCATTACCCTGCAATCCAAAGCTAGGCTAACCATCAGTAAAGAGAAGTTTAGGCCACCATGACTGGTGAACATAGAAACAAAATGATCCTCAACAAAACACAATCACATGTTGTGTGTTGTCATTCCAATCAAGAAGTGCAGATATAGGTGTGGCCCAATAAATGATATCTTTTGATGATAGTTTAGCTGCCTCAGTTTGTGTAAGTGTTCTGTATATCTGAACAATGATGATATCACCTAATGAAGCATTTGACCGAATGTGTCTTCAGTGTCTATTGCATATGGCATTTAAAGCACATTAAAAGGACCATTTACTATTATCATGTGGGGTTTATCCTTGGGAGCGAGGGATGATGCAAAATACACAAATCTTTGGACCACATCACTAAACTAAGGGGCAGAATCAATGATCATGTCAATAGATGCAGAAAAGGCATTTGATGAAATTCAGTATCCTCTTTCATAAAAGCTCACAACATACCAGAAATAGAATGGGTTTCCTGGGCACTACGCAAGCCACCAGTGATAAGCCCACTGTTAACAGTATACTCCACATGGGAAC
>NW_026077895.1:0-1023 GCF_014885135.2 Alexandromys fortis
CCTCTTACTGGCTAAACCGGATGACTAGATTTCCCTACCAATATACTCAATGTACTTGTCTCTACTTCCCAGTTCTGGACTTGCAAATTCCAGTAACCTTCTCTATTTTTTAAAATGGTTTTTGGAGATCCAACTTTGGTCTTGATGCTTCTTGTATACAGACACTTTAGAAAATGACTTAATTTTTTAGACCAATTTTTAAATTACTTTTTCTATATCCTGAATCTATGTTAGGTGATAATGTAAATTAATTTGTGGCTTCTTATTGATTTAAGTGCTGTTTCTAAAACCAAAACAGCAAAGTCAGGCACTCACTTTGTTATAGACTCTCAAAGTTGGCTTTATGTGACTTCTTGACATATACATAGAGTTATCTGGAAACAGAACCTCAAAAGATCAGACTAGAGTAAGGCCCTGTGTGTGAAGCTTTTTCTTATCATTTAATTAGATAAACACATTTAGATTAAAACATAGTATTCTTCCTTATATAATATAAAACCATAATTGAGCAAAGAAAAGTAAGAACATGCCAAAGTTGGTGGTCTCCTTGCCTCTACCCCATTTTCCATTGAAAATTAATCATAATTTACTGAATGGACTTATCATTAGTCAGAAAACAGTTTTTCAGTTCAACTTTTTTCCCATGTGTATAATGATACCAAGAGATGATATAGAAAAGAATATGAGTGTATTCTCTACTGCGTCTTTCTTAGATTTGTATTTGTTAGCACAATGATTCTCTCTTTTACATTTTACATTTTTTAGCCTGATCCTTTTTATGTTTCCTTTCTCCAACTTTATTAGGACACTCTTTTACTTGATGTCCCATCTGACCACACCCAAAATAACTCTTTGGGGGTCTCAGTACTCTTATTAGATCCTCTTTGTTTAAAGAACATATCCTTTACTGATTTTAATTGTAAAGCATCAGGAAAAGCTATTTCCTGAGTCAGAGCACAGCCTAATGTAATCAGAAATGGTAACTGTTGAACTAAGGAGCAGCGGGCTGCGTCCCCGGCACCC
>NW_026077896.1:0-1087 GCF_014885135.2 Alexandromys fortis
CCACCATGTGGTTGCTGGGAATTGAACTCAGGACCTTTGGAAGAGCAGGCAATGCTCTTAACCACTGAGCCATCTCTCCAGCCCCCTGTTGTTGTCTTTCAAGTCAGGGTTTCTCTGTGGCTTTGGAGCCTGTTCTGGAACTCACTCTGTAGACCGGGCTGGTCTCAAACTCACAGAGATCCGCCTGCCTCTGCCTCCTCTGCTGGGATTAAAGGCATGCGCCCCATCTACCTGGCTATAGTCTGCAGTTCTTTGTTATACTGTCTTCCTTTCATCTTTCCTTTTGAGACAGGTTCTCACTGTGTGACCCTGGCTGACTGAGAACTTACTATGTGGACGAGGCTGACCTCAAACTCACAGAGATTCATGTGCTTCTGCCTTCTAAGTACTGGGATTAAAAGTGTGCAGTGACTATAACACACATCTCTGCCTGAGCTGAGTGTCCCTAAGGAGAAAAGGTTGCCATGGGGAAGTCTAGACAGGATCATCAGATGATCCTAAGCATGCTGGCTTTCTTACCTCCACCTTCTGTTATGAACACAGGCACCCACCTTCCCCCCAAAAAAAACCCAGCTTCAGTCCTCCTCTATATATTTTTTTTTAATTTTAACCTTTTTTATTATTATTTATGTGTATGGGTGTTCTGCCTGCATATGTATCTGTGTGCCATACATGCAGCGCCTGTGAAGGCCAGAAGAAGGCCTGGAACTGGAGTTACAGACAGTTGTGAGCTTCCATGTAGGTGCTGGGAAGTGAACCCAGGTCCTCTGGAAGAGTAGCTAGTACTCTCAACACTGAGCCTTCTCTCCAGTCCCACCCATTTTCTTATTTAATGGGAAAAACAGAAGCCATTAAGGGCAATCTCGTTTTCCTTCCAACATCTATAGGCTATCCATATCTTCCCAGTTCCTCCTCTTGTCATGTTACAGAACAGGGGAAACTTTTCTGCCCATAGGCCAAGTCAGATCCCGGAACAGTCTGTGAGCCTGACCGTCTGCTACTACTGTCACATGAAGGGCCTGTTGTAAAGATGGTGCTTTTCGTTTGTTTTGCTTTTTAGTGTGTGTGTGGGGGGGAGGTGTATATA
>NW_026077897.1:0-982 GCF_014885135.2 Alexandromys fortis
AATGTTCTATAGATGTCTGTTAAGTCCATTTGATTCATTACCTCTATTAATTCTCTTATTTCTCTATTAGGTTTCTGTCTGACTGACCTGTCCATTGGTGAGAGAGGAGTGTTGAAGTCTCCTACTATTAGTGTGTGTGGTTTGATGTCTGTCTTGAGTTCTAGTAATGTTTCTTTTACATACGTGGCTGATTTTATATTAGGGGTATAGATATTCAGGATTGAGTCTTCATCCTGATGAATTGTTCCTGTTATGAGTATAAAATGTCCCTCTCCATCTCTTCTGATTGATCTTAGTTTGAAGTCAACTTTCTTAGAAATTAGTATGGCCACACCTGCTTGTTTCTTAGAATTATATGTCATTCTTATGGAGCTAAGGGATTTTAAAGAGCCTCTTAATATAGTTACTGACTCGCAATATGTAGAAAGAGTTATCTTGCATATTGAAACTGCTGAATTTATACCTGATGATACAGAACTGACTTCATTGTTTATCCAGGTGCAAGACATGATTAGGAACAGGCTTTGTCCTATGTATATAACACAATCCAATCCCATATGGGTCTGCCAGGTCGTCTAGCACAAGGTAATGCAGACATTGATCAATTATTAATTGGAAGTGTGCTGCAGGCCTCTGAATTTCATAAAAAACATCATGTTAATAGCAAAGGATTGAAGAAAGAGTTTTCTATTATGTGGCAACAAGCTAAGGAGATTATAAAGAAATTCCCTACTTGCTCTTTCTATAACCAAATGCCACTGCCTGCAGGGGCTAATCCAAAGGGTACTCAAGGAATGAAATCTGGTAGATGGATGTGTTCCACTTTGCGGAATTTGGCAAATTAAAATATGTACGCCACACCATTGACACCTATTCACGTTTTTGATGGGCAACCGCTTTAAGCTCAGAAAAAGCTGATTCAGTAGTCACACATTTATTAGAAGTCATGACCATCATGGGTATACACTGCACAAATAAAGAC
>NW_026077898.1:0-1030 GCF_014885135.2 Alexandromys fortis
TCCCGCTGCCCTGTGGGAAGTCCAAGGACCAACCACCTCCATCCAGGTCTAGTAAGGTGAGCAACCAAACTACCTAGGCTCCCACAAAGCCAATACGTGCAGTAGGATCAAAAACCCGTTGCCATTGTTCTTGAGTTCTCAGTAGTCCTCCTTGTCCGCTATGTTCAGCGAGACCAGTTTTATCCCAGGCTTATATATTGATAAAATAACCATTCAAATTTGTGTGTCAGAAGAAATTAAATTCATCAACATTACTTCCCCCATGTTTGCTACTGTCCTGAAATGTCACAGGAATCTATATGTCTTATTTCTTCCAACGTGGATTGAAGACAATTTATTCTACAGGAAATTTCTAGGATTTCACACCAGTTTCATTGCCCATAGTGTGAAAACACCCATTAGTGAACAACCTGTTCTATTATATAATATGGAATCCTTTAGAGAGGACTTATTAATTACAAACAATGTATAAATGAAGTGGAAATAAGTTTTCTAAATGAAACAAAGAATAATAAAATCATAAAACTTCAATTTGCTCTTCAGAGAATAAGCACAATAAAAACTAATAACTAGAAGTCAAGACTAAGCTTGTATTATCAACCAGTAAGATTGTTTTAACACCAGAGACCAGATAGCCAAGGGATCTAGGCTAAAACCAAATACTACTGGTCTAAAAAATACTGATAAAATGGTAATGATTTTACTTGAAAGGCATTTTGGCAGAGGGTGAGAGCCCACAGTGGGAGAGGGACAGAAAAATACACCATACAGACAGAACTTAGATGAGGAGTTTATTGAGAGAAGGGAAAAGGTAAGGGAAGAGACTGGCCTTTGTGGACAGGAACAGTGGAAGAGAAGAGAGAATGAGATAGAGAAATGGAGGTACCAGCATATATATGTATATATATATATGCTGTGTATATATATATATGCTGTATATATATATATATATATATATATATATATATATATGCTGTCCTCGATGGAATATCTTCATCAAATCCCTCCCATTGGAGCTCAGATAACCCCA
>NW_026077899.1:0-1029 GCF_014885135.2 Alexandromys fortis
TTTAATCAGGGAACAGTTTTTTACTGTTTTGTCCCAGGATATCAGTTCAGAGTACTCTGACATGCCTTTGGTCATTTGGGCATGCCTGAACACCCAGGTCAGAAGGGAAAATATTAACATCTTCTCAGTGAGAGAAATAGAGCTGAGGTTTCTGCAGATAAAAGTTTTTTTTTTTCCCCTCAGGAAGCCAAGGTCAGGGAGTGCTTATTTGGAGTTTACATGACCAAAAGATGAACATCTGAGTGAGTCTTCATGTCACTGGTCTGGTCTGTGTCCTTTTCTCTCAGTACCCATGAAGGTAAATGGTGTGTCTAAAATCCCCTTTTTCAAGGAAAGTAGAATATAACCACCATCCTTCACAGGGTGTTTATTGTCAGAGGCTCTCATTGGATCAATATTGTGTCTACAGTTTACTGAAGTAAAAATCTGGGACCCATTTATTAAGAATAAAGTCTGAGGTCCATTCCATAATATCAGGAATTATATAGGCCCCTCACATGAAAGGAACATCTAAACTTCCTTTGAACAAACTGGAAAAATGCAGGACTCCCTTTATTCCAGGATGAAGATCAGATATCTCCTTGACCAAAGGGAAGAGTGAGTAGCCCTGTGAAGAAAGGAGTTTCTGAGACCCATGAGGCAGGAGAGATATGATCAGTATGTGAAAATCCCATATAACCATGATCAAAAATTCAATTGACTTTGAAACCTCATAAGCTCCTAGAATTGCCTCACCATATAACTCTTCTTCATGGTTTAGGATGTCCATATAGTTAGCTGAATATGCAAGAGACCAAACATCAATATCAGGATTCATTAAGACACTTGGTGGAAGGCACAGTGTGGTTGATGCCTAAGAATTCTGTGCAGGCAAACAGGACTGGGTATGACTGAGAAGTCTATACCATGGCTACTTTATTTAAGGAAGTGGCATGGGTTCCTGGATTTGTCTACTCTTCTTGACTTCTGTGAACTAACCACAGTGACCAATGCTCTTTGTTCAATGGTGAAATATTCCATGTGCCCTTC
>NW_026077900.1:0-1084 GCF_014885135.2 Alexandromys fortis
AAGAATTTATTTATGTATACAGTGTTCCGTCTGTCTGTATGCTTGCTGGCCAGAAGAGGGCACCAGATCTCATTACAGATGGTTGTGAGCCACTATGCGGTTGCTGGGAATTGAACTCAGGACCTCTGGAAGAGCAGTCAGTGCTCTTAACCTCTGAGCCATCTCTCCAGCCCCCCTTTAGTCCGTTCTAGCCTGCCTCAGCCTGATTTGATTACAGATGTGTACTACTTGGCCCAGTTCTTTGTTATATAAGTAAACTTGGTCTTCTAAGATTCTTAATATATTTTCCCTATTAGTAGATGAATGCCTTAGATTCTAGGCAACAGGGAGGCCTGGAAAGCTAACTCAGCAGGAACCTTTCATAGAAGCCAGGAGAAAAGGGTATTGGCCATGGCTGTGGCTCTTGGCACGTGTTTGAGTGGGAATCTAGAAATCTGTGTATATATGTGTATGTTGTCGCTTTTTTGTCCCTAGATCCTGCGAGGGTCTAACACCTATGGCTGGCAATGTATCTACAAACTCAGTCCTTATTTCTCATGGACACCCTGTGTGGTTTCTTCCAGTTTGGCAGTGGGTGGGTTTCCTGGATCAGATGCTGACCAGTGACATGTCCTATTTTTTAATCCCATGTGCCTTCAGGTATCTGGAAATCTGGGCAGCAGATGGCCAGGACACCCTCTTCTTGAGGGCCAAGGATGAGGCCAGTGCAAGGTCATGGGCAGGTGCCATCCAAGCCCAGATCAGCACTTTCATACCTTGGGTCAAGGATGAGCTGCTGGCACTGCTGACAGCCACAGGTACAGCTGGGAACCAGGACATCAAGCAGATTGGCTGGCTGACAGAACAGGTGCTTGCTGTCACCCCTTGTCACCCCATGTCCTTCTGGCCCTTTGACCTCTTTTCCTTCCATCCCTCCTCATTATCGTTTTGCTTGCAGCTGCCCAGTGGGGGTACGGCTCCAACCCTGGCCCTGCTGACGGAGAAGGAGTTGCTCCTCTACTGCTCTCTCCCCCAGACTCGAGAGGCCCTGAGCAGGCCAGCCCGTACTGCCCCGCTCATTGCCACCAGGTACCAAGGAGCAGGG
>NW_026077901.1:0-1082 GCF_014885135.2 Alexandromys fortis
ATTTAACCCATTTCTATTATTATGTATATTACCATGAGGTCGTGGCCTACCAACAAAATGTCAGCCTGTCTATCTCCAGCAGAGGGTCCATGGTATCTCTGATTCCACTTTTCTTTCTCCCTGCATTCAGTTCCATGTCACCATTTACCTAAGTTCTGCCCTATCAATAGGCCAAGGCAGTGTCTTTATTCATTAACCAAAAAAAGCAACATACAAACAGAAAGACCTCCCACATCATTTCCCCTTTTCTGTTTAAACAGAAAGGAATGCTTTAACATAGTAAAATTACATGTAACCGGTACTTAGCAAGAATTACAGCTACAATATTTATATCTACTTTATCTTGTATAATAATTAACAAAAACTATAACTACAATTATGAATTCTTCAACTCCATCAAAGACTCCAGGATATTACCTAAATAGACAGGAAGTGCATTATAAATAACTTACAAAACTCTAGAATTGACAGAGACATCTAACTGAGTGAACAACCATCCAATGTTCTTCTGTATCATTGTGGCATCCATCTTCAGATATATAGTATCCAGCAAACTTTTTCATGAAACAGGAAATTTCAAAGACAGTTCTGCCTATATTCGCAGTTTTCTGTACTTTCTTCTGTGCCCTGCAGAATATCTGGCAGACTCTTTCATAAAGCAGGAACCCTGAAGGATAATCTCCCTTTTAGACAAGTTCAGCAGTCATTGTTCTGTGGCTCCTGCATGTCCAGTTTATGCAAAAGTCCAGGGAAGAGCAGTTTCTTGGCCAAATGGCTAACCAACTACATAAGGAACTTCTTTGATGCCCATCTTTCTCTTGAAATAATTCATGCTGCTAGAAGTAGATGTGTCTCACTGTCATGAAATTCCTAAGTCCTTAAACATTTTAAATGCCATATTCTGAAGGTCTCTAAAAGATTTGAAGATTACCTGTCCATCTGAAATAAATCCTTGAACATCTAGAATATCTAACTAACATAAAACAAGCTGGACTCTTTACTTATATTTCTTAATTATACATTATATTTTCAAATGAACTACACAATCACAATATTTTAATCAAGATCAGAAATAAATATTC
>NW_026077902.1:0-1081 GCF_014885135.2 Alexandromys fortis
TAGCCTAGAACTCACTATGTAGATCAGGCTATCCTCACAGAGATTGCTTGCCTCTGCTTCCCCTGAGTGCTGAGATTAAAAACCTGGGCCACCACACCCAATTTAATGATTTATCTACTATGCTTGATTTAAGAAGGGAGGGGGCTTCTCACTCTTTGTTCCAGTGCTTTACTGTGCCCACCACACCTCATCACCACACTTCCTCATAACAGAAAGGAGGCGGAATAGAAAATGAAGACCGTTGCAGAAAGGACAAAATGGTTAGACCTTTCTCTACCATAACACATAGTCAGAAGCAATATCGGGGCCCACCCTTTCCAGGATCTACACTCACCATCCAGTTTCGGAATATTCCAGAATGATAAGAACCTTTCATTATCTCTTGCCTTCTGGAGTCCCCTTGAACCTATGAAGTTTGATCATCACTTCGTACAGAGATGAGAATCAGGAGGATCAGAGAAATGATAGTGGAGTCTGAGGGAGCAGAATAACATACAAGGAAGGTTTAGCATCTCTTCTACCACAGCATGGCAGCAGGATGCCCACCTGCGGGGAGTGGGTTGTGAATTCAGAGAGAGTGGGATACTGAATACAGAAGAGGAAAGGATACGGAGGACCGTGTATGAGTATCTGCCATAATGAACACATCCTAGGCCCGTGAGAAAAGACAGGAATACGGGCGGAGGAGAAAGAAGGGCACACTTCGGAATCTCGGAGACCTCTTTCCAGAATTCAGAATGTTTTCGCATTTTTACACAGCAGATATGGCATTGTCACCATTAGCTTTTAAGCTGAGCAGCCCCGTGCGAAGGGAAACTTGGGAATGCATATCGGATTCAGACCCAGGAATCCACCCTTGATGCTCAGGGAAATGGAAACACCGGCGCATCTGTAACCACCACAGTGTCTGCAGGAGTGCCTTTAACTCCTTACATATCGCTTCTATAGCTTCTGCCTCTATGGCTATGTCCTTCTCTTCGGGGTGCACGTTATTTGAACTACATTACCCAGAAGAGACAGCGCAGCAGAGGGGCTCAGCCAATGAAAACGGGCGCTTCCTCGGACTTTAACAAAAAGAAAA
>NW_026077903.1:0-1082 GCF_014885135.2 Alexandromys fortis
ACCATCTGTAATGAGATCTGGTGCCCTCTTCTGGCCTGTAGACAGAATACTGAGAATACTGTATACGTAATAAATAAATAAATCTTTAAAAAAAAAAAAGCATTCGCCAAGTAAGGATCGGGTTGAGGGTCTCAGCATGGAATATTCACCATCACAGCTTTAGAAGCTGAAGGTTCAGCTTTGAGGCTTGGAGTTTTGTTTGTCTGTTTTTGAGACATGATCATGCAGTTTAAGACCAGGATTCAAACTTTCACCCTTTCTACCTCTACCTCAACCAACTTTACTAGTTCTTGATTGCCTGATGTCCATGTTCTACCCTCCAGCCTCATCCTCCTCCATGGCCTATGATGAACTTTCATTCCTGCAAAGCTACACAGGCAAACAACACAGTGCTCAGGGCCTGGGACTCTACTTCTCTCCCCTCTGCCTGATCCTTACAAGAGCAAGGCTTTTACTTAACTTCTATTCATCCTTTGAATGGAGTGGTCTTCCTCCAGGAAACTCTCCCTGACCAGGCAGGCCCTAAAGCAGGTGGGCATCATGTATGTATGTGTGTGTGTATGTATGTATGTATGTATGTACACATACACACACACACATCTTGTATAACGTGAACAGAATATTTCTGTTATTAAACAAGTCTGAGAAAACCTGCCTACTATCCCTTGGTATACAGTCAGCAAACATGGATGGTACTCTACACCAAGAGTTCCACTGCACAGCAGACTGAGGACTACTGGCCCCGTGTGGCCTCCTTTCCTAGCATAGAAGTAGCCAGATGTCACAACACATTTAACCAGGGCAAAGAAGTACTCACTGAGCCTGAAACTGGAGAAGAAAGTCTGGGGCTGGAAAGATTGGCTCAGCGGTGATGAGCACTTATTGCTCTTGCAGAGGACCCATAGTTTCCAGTACCCACATAGCTGCTACTCACAATCACCTGCAACTCTGTGGATTGCGTTGGGGTGGGCTACTCAGTCTAGGGGATTGTAACCCACCCCGCAATCGGTTACTCCAGGGTCTCGGAGGGGCGCTACCTGGAAGGGAATGAGCTAAGACAGAAGAAGGAGGCCAAGCAGATT
>NW_026077904.1:0-1086 GCF_014885135.2 Alexandromys fortis
AGGGATCAGCGTCTCATGAGGTGTGACGAATCCCACTTGTCATCCCTGGAGTCCCAGGCAGGGAGAACATGGCTGCTGGTGCTGAGACTGTGAAAGGAAAAGCATGGGGTCCCCTGCTTGGCTCAGCAGAGCACACTGGAGCTTCTTTTGAAAGCAAAGTGGCGCTAGGCCCAGGGTTTGCCCTCCTTTAAATCGTGACTATACTCTTATATGTTGGGAAAAGAGAAGAGGCAAGAGATTTCCCCTGACCTTTAGGGGCTTTCTGAGCCCAAGCCTGGGTACTGGGGCCTTAAATGATGTAGGAGGGACACAGGCCACTGATCTTACGTTCAGTGCTCTAGGGGTTAAGAACTGTCCCCAAAGTCACGAAGACCTGTTTCAACACAGATGTGACTCTAGTTCCCATTAACCCAGACCGAGGAATTAGCATAAACACCATGTGAGTGTCTTAGGCATCTCAGCAAGAGGCAAAACTAAAAACTCAGGGAGAGTTACCACCACAAGCTGGGCAAACCACCTCACCACAAACGGCTCTGGTGGAAATAAAAGTATGATGCATAAATCACACATCACACATAGGACACGTCACCAAGAGGAAGCGCTAGCAGGTGCGCCAACGGTGATGTGCATGACATAAATTAAGACTATCCTTAATTTGACCGAGTGGACTATCTCAGCCATAATGTGGAGTCAAGAAGATTCCTACAACTGACTCACAGATCCTGGGCCGTGTGTCCTAGAGATGCTGTAACCTACGTTAGCAGATTCTGCAGATAGGAAAACAGAGACTCAAAGACAGAACTGACTTCCTTAAAGGCACCAGCAGCTTAGTGGCAGAATGAGGAATTGAATCCAGTCTCCAGGTTTCCAGCTAGCTCTGTGTTACTTTGTGTGTGTATTAAGGAAAGAGGCTGCATTCAAGTGTATATGAGTGTGCATGCCTGTGTGGAGGCCAACTGAGGGTATTGGGTAGTCTCTGTCTCTCTCCATCTCCTTCCTTCCTTCCTTCCTTCCTTCCTTCCTTCCTTCCTTCCTTCCTTCCTTCTTTCTTTCTTTCTTTCTTTCTTTCTTTCTTTCTTTCTTTCT
>NW_026077905.1:0-1067 GCF_014885135.2 Alexandromys fortis
ATAGCCGCTTTTTTAAAGGGAGTGAGACCACGCCCCAATGGGCTGGTATCACAGCAGCTATTGGTTGGAGGGGCGGAAAGACCTCCCGCAACACAAAAGCACATCTCAACCTCAAAGATAGACATTGTCTCAGAGTTAAGGGTTGGAAAAAATATTCCAATTGAATGGACCTAAGAAACAAGTGGGTGTAGTTATATAACAAAATAATCTTCAAACTAAAATCAATCAAAAGTGAAAAAGAAGGACATTTCATAATAGTCACAGGAAAAAAATCCATCAAGAGGAAATCTCAATACTGAACATCTATGTCCCAAATACAAAGGAACCCTCATATGTAAAAGAAACACTTCTAAAGCTTAAATCATACATTAACCCACCAACACTAAGAGTGGGAGACTTCAATGCTTCATTCTAAATACTGGACGGGTCAGTCAGACAAAAAATAAACAGAGAAATAAGGGAACTAACAGATGTTATGACTCAAAGGGACTTAACAGACATGTATGGAATATTCCCTCCTGAAGCCACAAAATAATCCCACACCAGTTAAGAATTATGAACAATAAAAAGGTTTATTTATTTAAGGGGAAAAACTTAGAGATCACCTTCCCAAACAACAGTTCTCTCGTTGCAAACAGGAAACAGAGTCTAGCCACCAGAACAGGAAGAGAGAAGCAAGAAGAAAGAGTATCCAGTTCCAGCTGCTTTTTTTAAAGTATAAGAGACCATGCACCAGTGGGCTGGTATCTTAAAGCCTAATGGCTGAAGAGCAGAAGAAGCTCTTACAGTACCTCCCTTTTTGGTTAAGTAAGAGAATTCCAAACCCAATACAAAACAATATACACTAGGGACAGATATCAAGTATAAGATTAGAATTACAATCAGCATGAACAATATTAAGCAAGGAACATATGATAAATGTTTTAATAAACATTTTATCCTATGGAGTCTGAGTCTTGTATAGGAAATGGCTTAGCTAGATAAAAAAGACTACAGAAACTACGACTATCTAATCATCAACTTTATCAAAGGCCTGAGAAGGGAGATAATATTACTTGAGCAGGCAG
>NW_026077906.1:0-1006 GCF_014885135.2 Alexandromys fortis
AATATGGCAGAATAAGGCCAGGCACATACTATCATATCAAAACTGGATGAGGCAATCCAGTAGGAGGAAACAGGTCCCATGAGAAGGCAAAACAGTCAGCAATCATACCTGCCTCACACTGAACACCAAAACCCCACAAGAATACCACCTGAATCCCACAAGAAGACAAAGCTACTCAGCCAGAGCACATATGCAGAAGACTGATGTCAGAACCCTGTAGGCTCCTTGATTTCTGTGAGCCCCCATGAGTCCTGGTCCATTGACTCTGTGGAGCGTGTTCTCCTGGTGTTCCTGATCACCCACCCCATGCCCTGGTTCCTCCAATCCTTTCTTCCCACCTTGGCAGAACTCCAGGAACTCTGCCTAATGTTTGGCTGTGGGACTCAACTTCTGCTCCTGTCAGTTTTCTGGGTGAATTCTGTCTGGTTTCTCCAGATTGTATAACAAGGTAAGTTTAAGTAACTTTCTGAGCATCAGTGATTGTCTGGGAGAAGAATGAATACCTAATTAAAATGTATTTTAGATAATAGAGCATCATTTTGGGTTTTATTTAAACAAAATCTCATGGAGCAATTAGAAATATTCAATTGTGCACAAAGTCATTCACTCGCTGACATTCTAGTGCATGAAAGGCTGGGCAGGCTTTACTAACCCAAGGCTGAGTGTGTGGAGAGAATCCCAGAGGTGAATGTGACTCTGGAGTTTGTTTTTATCAGACGACTTTTAAATCTGATTTAGCAATATCATGTAAAAGAGTTCACAGAAACAATTAGAAAGTGAGTTCTCAATAACAGAAAAAGTTGGAGGTCTAGTTTGGGAGAGATTTCAGGTCTTTATTGAGCTGGATCTGGATTTGTGTGCATCATAGTATGACCAGACTGAACATACTGTCTGTTCATAACCAAAGTTCACTTCATGTTTTTGCTACATTTTAAAATTTTTAAAAATTTTGTATATTATAATTTGATCATGTTATTTCCCCTCCCCCAAGTCTTTCTATATACTT
>NW_026077907.1:0-1030 GCF_014885135.2 Alexandromys fortis
AGCTAGCTCTTGAAGATCAGACTGGCTTGGAACTCACAAGATTCACCTTTCTCTGCCTCCTGAGTACTAGGATTAAAGGCATGCACCACCACCATCAGGACAAACTGGACTTTTTTAATCTCACGTCTCTGAGTCTGGCAAGGGAAACACATACACATCAACTCCTGTCGCAGTTCATTATTTCTTTTCTCACCTCCACAACATGTATACCTTCTGTCTCTCTTAATGCCTTCCTTCAAACAAACTTTATTTTTTTCCTTAGAGTTTATCTCCCTCAGCAAAATCTTTCAAGCAACATAAAAATCCCATTCTATTTTTCAAGTGAAATGATAATAGAAAAAAATGTTTCCTATTTCCTTTAATGATTAAACAAAGTCTTCCTAAGAACTCACATCGGTCCACATCTATGTAACTTGTTATTGATTATCAGAGTGTGAGTTAGCAAGGTATTTTTCTCAATCCGTTCTCATGCTGCCAGGATGCCTTTTGTGGTGACAATCAAAGGACCAATCATTTTATTATTTATCTCAAAAAAGTAATCTTATATAAAATATTAAAAGAATCACAAACCTAAACTTTTATATATGAAAATAATCAGTACTCTTTAAATCTTTAGGAAATCCTTAGGGTGCATACCTACTAATCAACAGTTTTGTTGTTTTTTAGGTGTTTAGTTTAGTTTACTTTAGTTCAGTGTAATTGAGTTTTATAGCAGGAACCCGAGGGAAGAAACAAATGTAAGAAATTAATCATAACCTTTGGAAATCAACCAGTCCAAGCAAGATAAACAAATCAGCTAGAACAAATTGACCTGTTTTGTTTCTGTTCCCTGACCTTAATGAGTTCCTCACTCAATGATGTACATTTCTAAAACTTGAGATTCCTTCCTTGAGTTTTCCACCTCACAGTTAGTCACAAAAAAACATCCTAGTGTACGGTTTTATCCCATGCTTTTTCAGTCGCAGTCCAGCTGGCCTTGGTGAGCTCACAATAGATCAGCCCCACTGTCTCCGTGGGTGGGTGCACCCCT
>NW_026077908.1:0-966 GCF_014885135.2 Alexandromys fortis
TTAGCGTTATGGTTAAGGTTAGGGTTAGGGTTAGTGTTAGGGTTAAATTTAGGGTTATGGTTAGGTTTAGGTTTAGGTTTAGGTTTAGGGTTAGGGTTAGTGTAACGGTTACGATTAGGGTTAGGTTGAAGTTTGGGGTTAGGGTTAGGTTTAGGGTGAAGGTTAGGGTTAGGGTTAGTGTTAGTGTTAGGTTTAGGGATAGGGTTATGGTTAGGGTTAGAGTTAGGGTTAGTGTTAGGGTTAGGGTTAGGGTTAGGGTTAGGGTTAGGGTTAGGGCTAGGGTTAGGGTTAGGCTTAGGGTTAGGGTTAGGTATAGGGTTAGGGTTAGGCTTAGGGTGAGGTTTAGAGTTAGGGTTAGGGTTTGGGTGAGGGTGAGGGTGAGGGTTATGGTTAGGGTGAGGGTGAGGGTTAAGTTTAGGGTTACAGTTAGGATTAGGGTAAGGGTTAGGATTAGGGTTAGGGTTAGGGTGAGGGTTACGGTTAGGTTTAGAGTTAGGGTAAGTGATAGGGTTAGGGTTAGGGTTAGTGTTAGGGTTATGGTTAGGGTTTAGGTTAGGGTAGGGTTAGGGTTAGGTTTAGAGTTAGTGTTAGGGTTAGGGTTAAAGTTAGGGTTGAGTTAGCGTTAGTGTTAGGGTTAGGTTTATGGTTAGGGTTAAAGTTAGGTTTAGGGTTAGGGTTAGGTTTAGGGGTACGGTTATTGTTAGGGTTATGGTTAGGGTTAGGTTTAGGGTTACGGTTAGTGTTAGGGTTAGGATAAGGGTTACGGTTAGGTTTAGAGTTAGGGTTAGTGTTAGGGTTAGGGTTAGGGGTAGAGTTCGGCTTAGGATTAGGGATAGGGTTAGGGTGAGGGTGAGGCTGAGGGTGAGGGTTAGGGTTAGGGTTAGGGTTAGGGTTAGGGTTTAGGTTAGGGTAGGGTTTGGGTTAGGGTTAGAGTGTGTGCTAGGATTAGGGTTAGAGTTAGGGTTG
>NW_026077909.1:0-1036 GCF_014885135.2 Alexandromys fortis
GGGGAAGAGACAGAAATCTTTAATAAATAAATAAATTAATTAAAAAAATAAAAAAAATACATTGAAATCTGAAAACAATGAGTGCACACAAATAAATATTAAGCTTGTGTTTGTAAAAAAAAATAAACCTTTCCATATTTTTTTACTCCTTCAGAATTGTATTTTCAAAGCCATTCCTTGAGTTTATTGCTTCTCTTCTAAACAGTCTTTCTCTGTTCTTAACCACTTGAAATTCCTTTTCCTCAGTTTGCCAAATTGGTCTTCAAAACCAAAATCCAAACAGAGAGTGATAAGCTGTGCATTCAGTCTCCGTGTTCAGATCTTTCAGAAGTCTGTGGAGCTTTCATCCACTGATAAGCACATTAACCTTTCTGACCTGGCCCCTATCTTCTTCTCCAGCATCATCTCTGACTATTTACATAGGCCCAGGCTTTCAGGAGTATTTCACTCTTTATCAGCCCTTAAATTTGCATACGTTATTGCTTTTTATTGCAAGTTCTTCTAACTTTTTCCCATTCATGGAAGTCTATTTCATTCCTTTAAGAAGTATGATCAAACCCCTACTAGACAACAGAAACAAAAGTCCTAGCCCCAGAAATAAGTTGTTTTCTTTGAAGTTGTTGGCCAATGAAGGAGACTTCACAAACATTAAAAACTATTTCCAGTCTCTTGGTTGTCATCCAGAACTTGACCACATGATCCTATTGCTGAAGACAAGACATACTTAACTCACAGAACATGGAGAATCAGTCTGGTGCTGAACTGGCAGCCTTGCTCTGCTGGGTAGCTTTCATAGTGAAACATGGTGCCAGATAGCAGAGAAGACAATTTATCATCAGTTTTATCCTAGTGTAAACCTTGGGAGTTACCTGAGTAAAATAGTTTCCTGAACACTGTAGGAGTTACCAACAACTTTCTGATTGACTTTCAGGGCCGGGGACACAGGAAGATTGGGATAAAGGAAGGTTGGATAGGGGAGCAGGGAAGCACATATCTTAGTTAAGGGAGCCACCTTAGTGTTGGCAAGAGACTTGAA
>NW_026077910.1:0-1027 GCF_014885135.2 Alexandromys fortis
CCCTCAGCACCCATCCACTGCACCCTCAGCACCCTCTCCACTGCACCCTCAGCACCCATCCACTGAACCCTCAGCACCCATCCACTGCGTCCTCAGCACCCACCCACCACATCCTCAGCACCCCATCCACTGCGGCCTCAGCACCCTCTCTACTGCATCCTCAGCACCCATCCACTGTGTCCTCAGCACCCATCCACTGCACACTCAGCACCCATCCACTGCGTCCTCAGGACACATCCACTGCGTCCTCAGCACCCATCCACTGCGTCCTCAGCACCCATCCACTGCGTCCTCCACAGGATTTCTCTCCGGAGAGGACTGAGTTGTTTAGGGTTGAGATGTAACTTGGGGAGGGGACAGCTGACTCCCCTTAGTCCCTCGGAGTTGGACCTACAGGAACTGCCCCAGCCAGTACCTGCTTTTGCTTCCCTCTCCCCTGTGCAGATCTGGGCCTGGTGACTCCACCTGCACTGTCTGGGGAAGATCCCATTAGTGCCCACTTCCCACCTCATGTCCCTCACTCATCAACCAGGACCCTGACATGTGGTTGGAGGAGGCTTCCTCCTGACCTTTCTGATTCAGACGCTGAACCCAGAGTGAAATTCTGTTCTAGGAAATCATAAAAGTCTTCATTTCAAAAATTTGTTTATCCAGCTCCCCCTAAAGTCTTCATTTTAAATCACCTGATGCTGGAGAGATGGCTCAGTGATGAAGAGCATTGTCTTCCTCTTTAGAAGACTTAGTTTGGGCTCCCAGAACCCCATAACTCACAGCCACCTATAACTGGAGTTCTAAGGAATCTCTCCCCGTTTTCTGGCTTCTGGCACCAGACATGTACAGAGACATACATGGAGGCAAAACACCCATACACATAAAACAACAGCTGGGTGTTGGTGGCGCACGCCTTTAAACCCATCACTCGGGAGGCAGAGGCAGGCGGATCTCTGAGTTTAAGTCCAGGCTGGCTTACAGAGTGAATTCCTGGATAGTTGAGACTACACAGAGAAACCCTGTCTCAGAATAAATA
>NW_026077911.1:0-1081 GCF_014885135.2 Alexandromys fortis
ACTGTGAGAAATCTTTAAATTTGTGTTCCAACATTAATAAAGATCAGAGACTCTACACTGCAAAGAACGAGAACAGGCAGGAAGAATATGATGACCATTTTAGCTCTACATACAATGGTTTACAACAAAAATTCTGCATTGGAGAGAAACCACACCAGTGTGGGAAATGTGGGAAATCCTTCAGTACTGCCTTAAGCCTCACTGTACATCAGAGAATTCATACTGGAGAGAAGCCTTACAAATGTCAGGAATGTAACAAATCCTTCACTGTGAAGTCAACTCTTACAAAGCATCAAAGAATTCATACTGGAAAGAAACCCTACAAGTGCAACATTTGTGACAAATCCTTTACCCAGTGCTCAAGTCTGAAAACTCATCAAAGACTCCATACTGGAGAGAAACCTTACAAATGCAGAGAATGTGGAAAGTCATTTCATCAGTCCTCAGCACTTAAAAGCCATCAGAACATGCATACAGGAGAGAAGCCTTACAAATGTAAGGAATGTGACAAGTCCTTTGCCCACTATTCTAACTTTAGGAGACATCAGAAAATCCATACCACTGAGAAACATTATAGGTGTCAGGAATGTGGCAGGGTCTTTCATTGGCTTTCACACTTAAGGAGACATTACAGACTCCACACTGGAGAGAAGCCTTACAAATGCAATGATTGCGACAGTTCCTTTACCCACTATTCATCATTTAGAAGACATCAGAAAACTCATTCTTTAGAGGAATTGTACGAATGCAAAGAATGTGGTAAGTCCTTTCTTGACTTATCACATCTTAAAAGGCATCACCTAATCCATACTGGTGAGAAGCCTTACAGATGTGAGGTCTGTGACAAATCCTTTACCTTGAACTCAACTCTTAGAAGACATCATAAAATTCATACTGGAGAGAAACCTTACAAATGTGAGGTATGTGACAAATCCTTTAGTGTAATATCAAATCTCAGAAATCATCAGAAAATTCATACCGGAGAGAAACTTTACAAATGTAGGCAATGTAGCAAATCCTTTAGCCAGGACTCATATCTTAGAATACATCAGAGAATTCATACTGGAGAGAGACCTTACAG
>NW_026077912.1:0-1053 GCF_014885135.2 Alexandromys fortis
TGGAACTAGCTCTTGTAGACCAGGCTGGTCTCGAACTCACAGAGATCCGCCTGCCTTTGCCTCCCAAGTGCTGGGATTAAAGGCGTGTGCCACCACCGCCCGGCTTGTTTGCCAGTTTTGTGTGTTCATGTGAGTGTGAACACACATATATGCATTTATGTGGAGGCTAGATCTCAAGCTTGAGTGTCATTCCTCAGGCATTGTCCACCTTTTAAAAAATATTTTATTATTATTATCGTGTATGGGTGGTTTGTCTGGTGCCTGCAGATGCCGGAAAAATGTGTTAGATGCCCTGGAACTGGAGTTACAGATAGTGTGAGTCAGTACATAATTGGTGGGAATTGAACTCTGGTGGTCTGCAGAAACAGACAGTGCTCTTAACCATTGAGACACCTCTCCCGCCTTTCCCCCCCCAACATTTCTTTGAAACAGGGCTTTTCTTTTCTTTTTGAGACAGGGTTTCTCTGTAGTTTTGGAACCTGTCCTGGAACTAGCTCTTGTAGACTAGGCTGGCCTCAAATTCACAGAGATTCTGCCTCTGCTCCCGAGTGCTGGGATTGAGGTGTGCACTGCCACCGCCCAGCTAAAACAGGGTTTTTCACTGGTAGGGAGATCACAATTAGATCAAGGCTGGCCAGATGGCAGATGCTGGGAATCCTCTGTCTCTCCTTCCCCAGTGCTGGATTGACAAGTGTATGCCATCACACCTAGCCTTTTTTATTTTACTTTAGAGACAGGGTCTTATTATGTAGTTCTGGCCATCCTGGAACTTACTGTGTAGACCAGGATGGCTTCAAAAGCACTGAACCACACCTGCTTCTGCATTTACCTCCCAAGTACAGGGAATAAAGGCAGGTGTACCTAGTCTTAGGCCCATCTTTTATTTTATTTTATTTTTTATTTTTTAATTTATTTATTTAAGATTTCTGTCTCTTCCCCGCCACCGCCTCCCATTTCCCTCCCCCTCCCCCAATCAAGTCCCCCTCCCTTGTCAGCCCAAAGAGCAATCAGAGTTCCCTGCCCTGTGGGAAGTCCAAGGACCACCCACCTCCA
>NW_026077913.1:0-1080 GCF_014885135.2 Alexandromys fortis
ATGCTTAAGGCTCTGGGTTCCATCCCCAATACCACAGACTTCTCGATCAGTGTGGTTCCCCCGTTAGAGTATTCAGGGAGTCTACCCTGTCGAATTTGCCTAAAAGCTCCAATGGCTACAATAGTTACAGTATTTTCATCTGAGTGTGCAATAATCTCTGAGCCTTTGGAGATCTTTGTAAACGGACTACTGTTGTGTTTTGCACAAAGCGGCCCAACAGTCCCTCAGAATGTGTCCTTGAACTGGAGCATAATATGTACATTGAGTGAATTTTACCTTTTAATGATGCCCCATGAGGAAATTACACAGCGATTTGAAACCCTTTCTTGCCAGTTTTGCTAAGCTCCCTTCACTGTGTTTTGTCTGTAATATATAGACACTGATGTCCAGCTCTCCAATCTCGCATCAAGGTCATAACCACCGAAATTTTTGACTGAAAGAAAGGAGGCAGATATTCTTGCCATTGACAGATTGTTTCCCTCTATTAATAGCAAGTGGTTTTCTAAGTAGAAAACTAAAGTTGACGGAACTTTACAGTAATGGTTTCAAGAATGTGTTTCGATACAGAGCCCAATAAGAACTTTCTTCAGGGCAACAGCGAAAGATTCACAGCGATCATCACGGAGTCTTTCGAAGCCTTGGAGCTGAAATTTGAGGAAATTCTAAAAATCCAGGGCGAGCAAAGGTACGGTTGTTGCTTCTTGGTGCTGTTATCCCAGACGCTTTGACATTTGGTTAGTAAGCACGATGGCTAGAGGTTGAGGAATAGCCGTGACCCCCACGGGCCAGAAGCTCAGTTGGATAACATGTTCGGCTTGGCATTTCTGTATAGGGTAGACTTCTTTAGTCATGTTATAGCCTCACATCATCACCGAAGTCAGCTGCGTTTCCTAGGCATGAATTACGATGACCGTTTTGACACATTGCTGTTGAGTCAGTGCAACAGTATGCATCACGTGAACGTGCTGGGCACCTGGAGCTTGAAATCCTCAAAGCATTCATCCCACAGTCAGTCGAGCCTCTGTTCGGTGCCATAGAAATGAAAATCCCATGCCTCCAAAGCTGTATAGCCATCAGGAG
>NW_026077914.1:0-1082 GCF_014885135.2 Alexandromys fortis
GAGCATTGCTTACTCTTCCAAAAGTCCTGAGTTCAATTGCCGGCAACCACATGGTGGCTCACAACCATCTGTAATGAGGTCTGGTGCCCTCTTCTCTGCAGACATACACACAGACAGAATATTGTATACATAATAAATAAATAAATATTTTTAAAAAAATACTCGAAGGGCCATGAGTTGTATCTGTTGAATCTGTTTTTGGAATGCTTGTTTCAGCCTTTGGAGAATGCATGGGCCAAAAAGACAGATTAATAAACAAATAACCATTGGTCCAATTAAGGAAAAGATGAGTGTGGTAAGCCATGGGAACTAATTAAACCAGGTCTCATGGGGGTCCTTGACGTAAATGAATCAATATCTTTTCTTAACTCATCTAGGGTTCTTGTAACTATGCTGGAATGGTCTTCATAGAAGCAACCTTCTTCCCCAAGTGCCCTGCAAATTTCTTCCTGTTCCAAAAACATGAAGTCCAAGCCTCTCCTATTTTGTAAGGTTACCCTTGCTAAGGAATCCAAAGACTTCTGTAAATAACTAATGCAGTAATGCAGTCTCTGCCTTTTCTAAGGCCACTGTCAGTTGTGAGCACATTATTCCCATTTCTTGGTGTAAAATCACCAGGGATTCAGTGCCCAGGGCAGTCCCAGCCACCCCTAGCCCCATCAGTGTGGTAATGACCAGGGCCATTAGAGGCTCTGTCTTATGCCTTCGGGCCAGGAATTCTTCTTGTGTGTGGTAAAGTACGTGAGGGAAAATTAATGCAAGCAGGCAAGTATCGTTACACTGAATGATCATTGGGTCAGACAGACAGGGAGTAACCCCATTCTTGGCAGATCCAAAATTACCCATGATCTTTGAGCACCCTCCATGAAGCTATAGACCCATCACTCACTTCACAAGTGAGGTTAAAAAGAGGGTGTCTGCTGAGAGAAACAATTAATAAATGGGACCTTCTGAAACTGAAAAGCTTCTGTAAAGCAAGGGACACGGTCAATAAGACAAAATGACAGCCTACAGAATGGGAAAACATCTTCACTAACCCCACATCAGACAGAGGTCTGATCTCCAAAATATACAAAGAACTT
>NW_026077915.1:0-1128 GCF_014885135.2 Alexandromys fortis
TCTCTCTCTCTCTCTCTCTCTCTCTCTCTCTCTCTCTCTCTCTCTCTCTCTTTCTTTCTTTCTTGATTCTTTGAGAATTTCACATCATGCACCCCAATCCTGCTCACCTCCCTTTCCCTCCATATTCACCCCTCATCCCTGCAACATGCCCCCACCAAATTTAAACAAAACAAAACAAAAACAAAAGCCGCCCTTGTTCCTCTGTCTTTCCAACACCTTTCATTCTAGTGGCATCGGGAGCTGTGATATGTCACTCAGTATACCCTTTTGTCCAATCAGCCCCATCTGCAAAATGTTCTTTGCAATGAGTCACTGGTCTGGTTCAAGGCCTCACTGGACCCTTAGTGAAACTTCTCATGGATATCCTGCTGTTACCCCGAGTAATGGAGATTCTGCTGTTATCACTCAGCAGGACTGTACCTTCATGAACTCCCAGCAGGTCACAGATTGGGTAGATGTTAGGGTGGGCCAATCCAAGGCCCAGGATGTGGGCCTGCGTGGTAGCTGAGCTGGTCTGTCTGGGCCACTAGGACCACCCTTTCAGGCATGGGACAGAGCCAGCATTCCTAGGCTCATGCCTTTGCGGCCAGCTATCCTGTGGCGTGGGAGGACAGGTCTCTTGCTACAGTGTCCAGTGAGGGCAGGTTCAACTATCCCAGGGACAGTGAGGGGTGGGTCAGCTCAGCATTGCTCTCAGATTTAAGCGTCATGTTTTCTATCACCTCTTGTAATAACACATTCAATGGATATCATCAAAGACCACAGCAAGAAACAGCTGTAATTACAATAAATCTTTTAGGACCTGATTATGTGCACACCATAGGTTGCAGGACATAGGAACTCTGTGCTAAATTCTTTTTGGTGTTAAACAACTGGATTCAATGCCTTCTACACTTTGACTCAACTATAGAAATCATCAGATTGTCTCCGCTGATAGGAATGCTGATGGAATCCCAAGAATGGAGAAGAAATGGTTCACTGGAACACTGCCTTATATAGGACCTCTGGAATTCTCTACCCCTCTTCTCTCTCTCTCTCTCTCTCTCTCTCTCTCTCTCTCTCTCTCTCTCTCTCTCTCTCTCTCTGAGCAGAAGTAAGTAAAGTAATCTTCCCAGTCTATCCTCATGC
>NW_026077916.1:0-1026 GCF_014885135.2 Alexandromys fortis
CCACGAAACCAATAGGTACAGTAGGATCAAAAACCCATTGCCATTGTTCTTGAGGTCTCAGTTTTGGTATCAGGGTAACTGTAGCTTCATAAAAGGAATTTGGCAATGACTTTTCTGTTTCTATGTTTTGCTATTTGATTTGAAACATAGATACTTTAGAAAGAATGTTTGAAAAAGAAAGTTTTGCCAAAATGGGAATTACAAATTGCTCCCGAAAAAATACAAAGAAGAGATTCTGTCAATTACCTGGGTTATAAAACAAATTTATAGAAAATTAAAACACAAAAGACACAAATTAGGAGAGACTGATTGTGGACTCTTAATGACTTTCAAATATTCTTAGGAGATATTTCCAGTCTATGACCAGATGTTGGGGTAACACCTGATCTAATACCTCATTAAACAAAACCTTAGATGGTGACAAAGACTTAAATAGTCCCAGGGAATTAACAGCTGAATCAGAAAAGGAATTGATTGTTGTTGAAGAAAAATTACAGGAGGCATATGTAGATAGGGTGAATCCAAATCTTAATTGCGTTTTAGTTATATTGCCTTCCCGAATTTGCCCCACAGGAATTTTAATGCAAATGGAAGATATTATCTTAGAATGGATATTTTTACCACATAAATCAAGTAAAAAATAAAAACTTATGTGGAAAAAGTCTCTGTATTAATTATAAAAGGAAAATTGAGACTTCAACTAGCAGGTATAGACCCAGCAGAAATTATAGTGTCTTTTACTACTGATAAAATTAAAAATTATGGGAAGGCAATGAACCTTGGCAAAGAGCTCTTGCTAATTTTTTTTAGGAGAGATTAATAGCAATTATCCCTACAGTGATAGAATCAACCTTACGAAGACAAATACTTTGATCCTTCCCCACATAGTAAGGAACACACCAATAACTGCTGCCCAAACATTCTATACTGATGCAAATAAATCAGGAAAGGCAGGTTACAAATCAGAAGATTTAAATAAGGTGGAACAAACCCCTTATAATTCTGTCCAGAAGGCAGAATTATATG
>NW_026077917.1:0-1079 GCF_014885135.2 Alexandromys fortis
AATCTATCCTTTTCTTTAAGTCTCTCATCTCTGAGACTAAGCATTCGCTTCATGGTCGCATATCTTCTTGTTTTCTTTTGCTTCCCCATGTTCACACTGCACTCCTATTGCTTCCGGAATCACCCATATTATTTTTCTTTTCTCTCCCAAGCACACATGTATTTTTTAAAATACTGTAAGCCATTTAGAGGGTTTTTTTTATCTGAATCTATATTTACTGTATATCTCTATTTTTCTGACCACATGAGTTTTTAATTTGCTAAGTGATATGGCTAGGATTAATACTGTGGCTTTGATGGCTTGATCCACTCCATTCCTTAGCTTTCTGAGTGTCTAGCCCCATGGTGAAGGTACTGGCCAGAGCAGGGAAGTGCTGTGGGTCAACGGTCTTGTACTTTGTAAAGATTTGTCACTTCTATTTACTAAAACGCTGATTAGCCAATAGATAGGCAGGAAGTATAGACCAGGCAACCAGGTAGTAAGTAGAGGCAGAGTGACCAGGCAGGAAATAGATGTGGGGCAATGAGAACAGGAGATTTCTGGGAAGAGAAAATCTTAGCATGCATTTGTCACTCAGACACAGAGGATATAATATAAGAATGCCTCACCAATAAAGGTACCAAGCCACTTGACTAATACAGACAAGAATTATGGGCTAATTTAAAATGAAAGAATTAATTCATAAGAATCCCTAACTAATAATAGGTCAACCAGTTTAAAATCAATGTAAGCCTCTGTGTATTTCATTCAGACTGAATGACTGTGGGATCAGGCAGGACAGAAAACCTCTGTCAACACGTATTTTTATTACTACTGTGAGATTTTCATGCAATGCTTACCCCCAGTTCTTTCCACCACTCTTCCCATATGTGTACCTACCCCTCAACTTCATGTCTTCTTTTTTCTCAATCCTATTTTTGTTGAGTTATATTTGATTTCTTCTACATTAGTCTTTAAAGCTTTCTTATAAAATATTACAAATAAAAATACCCTAAAAGTAATAAAATAGATTAAAATATATTATAGATTAATAAATATTAAAAAGAAAGTATAACCAGGCAGTGGTGGTGCAAGCCTTT
>NW_026077918.1:0-1018 GCF_014885135.2 Alexandromys fortis
GACAGGCAGGCCGGGCACCGCCGAAACTGCCGCAGTAGCTGAGAGCTCGCGTATCTGTGAGCACCAGGCAAAGAGAGAGCTAGCCATGAATGGAAGGTCACTTTCCTTAAAGCCAGATGAGGAGGGTTAGCCTCTGTGCCTGACCTAAATCTTCAGTGTTACTTAAAAGAGTCAGTATCTAACCACAGTGATATTTTAATATGTGTTTATGGAACTGTCCCTGAGAACTCTACAAATGAAACCCCTAACAGTAGAATCTTCTTCACTATCAGTGTTAATATAAAACGAACAACTCACAGTGCTCACTTGTCCTACAGTCAATCCGGCTTCCGGTTTAACCTCTCCTCAGAGTTAACTGTCCCGGGAAATGTGTTTTTCTGAGCTTCTATACAGATATGCTCAACTTTTTTTCTCACCACACACTGATTTATTTTACTTCCCCTTTAAAAGCGACTTTTCAGGGCTAGAGAGAGGGCTCAGCAGGTCAAAGCACTGGCTGCTCTTGCAGAGGACCTGGTTTCCACCACGAGGCAACTCCAGTTCCAAGGGATCTGGTCCCCTCCTCTTCCCTCCGTGGGCAGCAGGCTCACGCCAGGCCCATCCACGCAAGCGGGCAAAACACTCGCACACATAAAGTAAATAAATATATTTCAGAAGTACTTTCCCCTCAGCTTCTCACTTTTATTAATTCTCTCTTGCTCTCTGAATAAATCTGAAGAAACAAAAACGAGGGCCACATTTCCAGGGCAATCCATGACAAAACTATTTATAGAACCCAAAATAATCACATAAGTAAACTAAATGTGTTGAGAGAGAAAGGCTTGGGGTTGGTCTGTCATTTCCAAACACATGCAGCCAGGAAGGCCTGCTCCATCCGTGGTTCTCAACCTGTGGGTCGCGACCCTTTGGCGGTCACATATCAGTCAGTTATCCTGCATATCAGGTATTCACGTTACGATTCATAACAGTAGCAAAATTGAAGTTAGAAGTAGCGAGGAAATAATTTTATGGTTGGGGG
>NW_026077919.1:0-1012 GCF_014885135.2 Alexandromys fortis
TATTACTTTACTCTACTGCCAAAAGAAGTTAAAGATATAACAACAGCTGGGGAAAACAACAGACCAATAGCTTGCATGTACTGGCTTTTTGGGACCCTCGTCTATATGGATGCACAGCTTCCTAGGCCTGGATATAGGGAGGAGGGCCTTGGACTTCCCACAGGACAGGGTTCCCTGCCCTATCTTAAGGAGGGAGGGAGAGGGAGGAAGGTAAGTGGGAGAGCGGGAGGGGAATGGGAGAATGGGAGGAAGTGTAAATTTTTGAATGGAAAAATAAATAAATTAAAAAATAATAATAACAAATATTTTCAATTGATTTAAGATGACTTGGGTGTGGAACTACCATGCACAGCCTGTTCTGGGCCAAGGTATATTTACTCTATAATTACTCTATGACTTTCATCATGAACATGTGAAATTTTGTCAAAGGCTCTTTATGCATGTATTGAAATGATCATTTGATATCTTTTATGTCTAACTATATGATTTATTCCATTCATTGATTTGGGATGCTGATACATTCCCATGTTTTCCAAAGTAAGTAAAGAGCCTTGGCATGATGTAAAAAAAAAAAACAATAACAATATCACCCAAATTAACAGAGTTATTACTGAACTTGGAAGCATCACAAGATATACCATGGCAATCCAATATGTTATAAGAAAATAATTGGAAAATCTGTAGCCTGTTAGGTTGAAAATATATAAAAGAAATAGAGAAATAGATAAATTTCTAGGTGCATACAATGAACCAAAGAATCCACAAAATTTTACAATATTAAGAATCCATCAAAATTTAAACACACCCATAAAAATGAGGAAATTAAAATAGTAATAAAATCCTCCCAACCAAAAACAAGTTCAGTGCCAGAAAGAAGCACAGAAAAAATCTACTGGAATTCCATTGAACATCTCTAGTCAAATACTTCAAAATTTATTTAAAAAAATAGAAAGAAGCATTTTGAAATACCTCCTACAATGTTACTATTACTTTACTCTACTGCCAAAAGAAG
>NW_026077920.1:0-1079 GCF_014885135.2 Alexandromys fortis
ACAGATACTACTGTGCCTCGTCGGTTGGGACCTAAAAGAGCTAGCAGAATCCGGAAGCTTTTTAATCTTTCTAAAGAAGATGATGTCCGCCAGTACGTTGTCAGAAAGCCTTTAAACAAAGAAGGTAAAGATTGTGTATTGTCTTGCCTGGAGTCTGGACAGTGAAGTTCTTGGCTTTGGGGTTAGGAGTGGCAAGGATTGGAAATTGTAAGATTACGAAAGTATTCTCGGTTTTGGAATTTTCTTTAAAAGGATTTTCATGCAGGAGGTAGAATAACTTGGAGGAGACCATTCTTTCTTGGGGAGGTCAGGTTCAAAATTAGTGTTTTGGATCACCAAAGAAAACGTTCATCTGATAAATGGCCTGATTTTTTTTTTTTCCAATCTTTGGGATATGGGTTATACTTTATATGGGAGTGTTTGGGATTTGGGAGCATAAGTAGGGAAAAAATGCATATTTGTAAAGCAACATACTCATGAAGAGCCACAACAGCAATGACACGATGTTAATGTCTATAGGAAGCACAAGAGTGCTGAGGCACACATGTACTAGAAGTGTGGTACTAGAGGAAATGTAACTTTGTTGTCAGGAGTTGAAAAATGGTCCTCTCATGGGATGAGTAGCTCAACTATAGCAGATCTTGGGTGTCCATCTTTTTTATAAAGTGTTTGTGATGTTAGATTACATTAGGATTCTGTTCTTAGAGAGGCTGTAAATGTTTGCAAATCCACAAAGCTAAAAAATAATTTCGATAGTAACTCTTGAATTGTAGTACTATGTAGACTGTCAACTCAAGCATATGGGAAATTGAAAATGTGGAGTTTAGAAAATGCAGACCACAGGATCAGGAAGACTTGTAAAATCTTTTTGAGTACAACACTGGCATTGAGTGGATGAGGCCTGAATTGGGGCATTGTGTGCTATACCAGTTGGTACACCCATCCGGCAGCGACACTGAGAAGTGCTGATACATCTGTATTTTTAGGTAAGAAGCCCAGGACCAAGGCACCCAAGATTCAGCGTCTTGTGACTCCACGTGTTCTGCAACACAAACGCCGGCGTATTGCTCTGAAGAAGC
>NW_026077922.1:0-1021 GCF_014885135.2 Alexandromys fortis
AAGGCTGGGAACTAATGTATACACATCCCAGGTGGTAAGCAGGGACAGAAACCCTGAGGTGAAGGCAGAGTGCACTGGACACCATCAAAAAAAGGACAGAACTTGGAGCCTTGCAGCAAGGATGGCATGAGAACCAGTGCCCACACCTTGCCACCCCAGAACTCACGAGGTGCTTGGAGCTGGGTTGTGAGGGCCTGAAGTAGGCCCCAGGGCTTGGCTGCTGGCACTGCTGCCCCCACTGCTGCTCAGGGCCACCTCTGCAGGGCTGTCTGCAACAACTGAACTGTAGCCTGGGGAAAAGAAGGGCAAGTGTAAACAGGCTGTCAGCCACTGCCCACCTTGCCCTGTCCCCCAAACTGGCCTCCACTTACTGGTGGCACCGTTCTGCTTGCCAGCCCCTCCGCCTGTGCCACTGTTACTATTGCTGCTGCTCCCTCAGCTGCCACCACCACTTCCCCCGCTTGGCTGGGCACTGGGGGGCCGGGGCTGGGCAGTGCTGGGCCCACTGGCATTGGGTGGGGCCACAGCCTGGGCATAGGGGGCAGGAGTACCCGAGTTGTGGCTGGGAGCTGGACTGGCCTTGGGGCCCAGGGCACTTGGAGGTGCTGCTGGGGTAGAGGCCCCATTGTTGCCAGGGGTGGAGCTCAAGGCAGAAGTGGCAGGTGGGGGGCCAGAGGGATAGGTGGGTGGCACAGCTGGGGACTGGGGGTGCTGGTTGCTGTGGACAGGCTTGGAGCCGTTTTTGGCTGGAGACTGCAGGAAAGAAAGAAAGAGGGTCAGGTACTAGACCAGCTTGTCCACTACCCACAAGCCTCTTACTGCCTCCTCACATATTCTCTGACCTGCTATCAACTGTCCACACCATCTAAGGCACCTAAGAGAACGTGACTGCCTTCATGTTTAAGACCTATTTATTTCCAACCCACTCAACTGTCCCAAGACCTTGCTGGACATTGCCCCCTGTAGCCCACATGATCCACAAGATTCACATGATCTTGTTGAAACAGAGACCATGCCAGGC
>NW_026077923.1:0-1043 GCF_014885135.2 Alexandromys fortis
AAGTCAATTCTGTATCATCTGATACAAACTCATTGGTTTCAATATGCAAAACAACTCTTGTTTGTTTGTTTTTTTGAGACAGGGTTTCTCTGAAGCTATAGAGCCAGTCCTGGAACTTACTTTGCAGACCAGGCTGACCTCGAACTCACAGATATCCACCTGCCTCTGCCTCCTGAGTTCTGGGATTAAAGGCATGTGCCACCACTGCCTGGCTGCAAAACAACTCTTTCTGCATATTGCAAATCAGTAACTATTAAGAGGTTCTGTAAAATCCATCAATACTATGAGAATAGCATATAATCTGACCTTTGGACAGAATCATAAGGGCTTTGTTCCACTTTACTTAAATTTTCTGATTTGTAACCTGCCTTTCCTGATTTATATGCATCAGTATAGAATGTAGGGGCTCCAGATATTGGTGCTCCCCATACAATGAGAGGAAGGATTCAGTTAATTCTCTTTATAAATTGAATTCTCTTGCTTTTGGGATATTTGTTGTTAATCTCCTCCAAAAAATTACTACAAGCTCTTTGCCAAGGTTCACTTTCTGCCCATAACTTGTCAGTTTCATTATTAGTAAAAGATATTACAGTTTCTGATGGGTCTTTTCCTGATAATTGGCAAAGTCTCAATTTTCCTTTTAGAATCAACTCAGAGACATTTTCCACATAAATTTTAATTTTTTACCGTTTATGTAGTAAAACAATCCATTCTAAGATAATACCTTTCCTCTGTATTAATATTCTTATAGGAGAATGCATAGAAAGTAAAATAACAAGAATGCAATCAAGATTTGAATCCATCAATCCATATGTACATCCGTAATTTCTTTTCCATCAAAGCCAATTCTCTCCCAGCTTTGGCTGATAGTTCTCTTGGACTATTTAAGTCCTTGTCTCCATCTAAGATTTTGGACTAATTACCGAGTTCATTATTTTTTACCCCAATAGTGGATCATGGATCAGAAATGTCTCCTAGCAATCTTTGAAAATCATTAAGAGTCTATAATCAGTCTCTCCTAATTTGCACTTCTTGGGATCTAA
>NW_026077924.1:0-1079 GCF_014885135.2 Alexandromys fortis
CATCTTCCAGCTACTCTTTTGACTTTGCCTTTCTTCATTCCATCATTCTCCTAGTTTGGTTGTCCCACCTATACTTTCTGCCTGGCTACTGGCCAATCAGCTTTTTATTAAACCAATCCGAGTGACAAATCTTCACAGGCTACAAAAGGATTATTCCACAGCACAAAGTTAAACTGTGAGAGACACAGAGAGGCAGTGGATGATGAGAGGTTCAAGGTCATGAGTCTCAGGTCTGACCACTCACCCAACCAGCTACTCAGCTACATGTCCCACAGTTGTTCATGGTTTCTTGTTTTCCTTTTTTTTTAAATTTTTTGCCAGTGGCTTGTTTGCTTGATCTTTAAATTTCTTTACTTTTCATTATAAAGAGGTAATAAACTTAACTAATTATCTCTAGATCTGTCTCAACAGGCACCTGGGTTATGACTGTTGCCTAATAAGCCATCAGTGTGATGTAAAGCTCAACCACAGTCCTCAGTACAAGCTTCTCCTCTGCTTTTGTTCCTCTTAGACTTTATAACCATTGCAATATCCTTGCCTATGACATTCATAACTGGAAGTGTGACTTTGCAGGACATCCTAAATTCAAAGGAGTCCTGGGTATTTAAGGACCTAAAAATAAACATTTGAACTAAAAAAAAAAGTGAAGGAATAGAACACAAAAGAAATTCCATAGGATAAGCACAAAAGAGGAAAGCAGGAGCAAGAATTTTATCTTATAGACAAGAGTATCCCAGTTAGCTTCCCATCACTGTGATTAACACTGGCCACAGACAATGTAAGGAAGAAAGGGTTCATTTGACCTACAGGTTACAGTCCAACAGTCCACCATATAGAAAAGTAAATACAGGAACCTGAGTAGAAACAGAAGGAGGAAACATGGAAGATCACTGATTACTGGTTTTTTTTTTCTACATGTGTTGAATTAACACGAGATGTAAAATACCAGGCTAACTCCAAGACAAAATCAATTATATTTTTATTTATTATAAAGGGAAAACTCACAAAACAGGAATGAGAAGTCTGAGCTCAGCTGTGTAGCAAGTGAACCACAGAGAGAGAGAGAGAGAGAGAGAGAG
>NW_026077925.1:0-1083 GCF_014885135.2 Alexandromys fortis
TTGTGAGCCACCATGTGGTTGCCGGGAATTGAACTCAGGACCTTTGGAAGAGCAGGCAATGCTCTTAACCACTGAGCCATCTCTCCAGCCCAATGATGTTTTATTATAGCAGAGACAACAGGTAAAAGAAACTCTCATCAGAGAGGTGACATTCTCAGTTTGTGGAAATGGCTATTCTAAAGCCATCCCTCTGTGTATCATTATGGTGGGAAAGGACAATGGAGTTGTTAGGGATGAGCTGGTCTGCATGGGGTACCACCATCTCTACCCCTAGCAACAAGACTTATCCAGGAGCCTACATGAGCCTCAAAGGCCTGTGCCCAAGGCTACACTACTTTGGGCAGACACAGTTCCCCCTTTAATTTTTTTTTGTTGGTTTCCCCTAAAACATGACTCTGCACTCATAAACTCTTCCCCCTTTCTGAGAGGCCCGTGACAGAAGAAATCTTAATTCTGCCATGAAACACATTACCTGTGAGGGCCCCGTGAGCATCATCACGTCAGGACGCCATTTTCTGCTTTCACTTGGCATCAGCATCTGAATCACAAGAGCCCTTTGCTGATTCTAGGAAACTGGGCTACTGACAGTCTGGCCTAGGCAAACTTCAGTCAGAAACACCATGAAGGCGTGACTCTGCCCAACCCCATTGCCAACAGATGAAGGAAGGCTTGGGCCTCCACCTCCAGAGAAAGAGAGAGGAGGTGGGGACAGGTGGGTAATGCAGGGAACCTAGGTCTACCTGAGATGGTCTGGGAGGAATCGAAGTGGAGGAGGCAATTCTGGCTTCTCCAGACCTCACCATGGGGGAGTCCGTCTTGAGAGAGGAGCCTCTGAAACAGAATCCACATTGCTGTTTCCAACTCAGCATGAGCCTAGACCCTCTCACATCAACAGTGGGGACATGGAGAGAGAGATAGCTCTGTAAACTCAGCAAGCTTAGGGAGAGTAGAGGACTTGGATGTCAGGCTGGCAGGAAGGCCTGAGCCAACCTTGGCAGGAATGTCTTGAGCTACTTCGAAGGGAGGGGAATTCCCAGAGGCAAGCAAGTTTCCAAGGTCATGGCAAGGATGGGGTAGAGCACC
>NW_026077926.1:0-1079 GCF_014885135.2 Alexandromys fortis
ACCCTCACTGCTCTTTGGGCTGATGAGGGAGGGGGACTTGATTGGGGGAGCGGGAAGGAAATGGGAGGCGGGGAGGAGGCAGAAATCTTTAATAAATAAATAAATTAATAAAAATAAAAAGAAAAGAATTGTGTAATCTTAGAATTCAATTGTCAATTCATGATCTCCTTACTCCTATTTCTTATGGAGGTGACATAGTTTACTTGGTTGCCTTGGATGACAAGGCAATAATCTGAGAAGTCCAGATTCAAAAGTGCTTGGTAGTCCCTCAGGCACACATAGCATTTAAAAACTGAAAATCTTTAAACCTATTGTTCTTCTTTCCCCGTCTCCCATCTAAGGAAGTGATCCCACACACTTTTCAAAGCCCCAGAGCTAAGACTTAACCATTGACTCTGCCCTTTCTATATTCAAACAAATACCTCTGCATATTCTAACAATTACCACATTCCCATGAGTTCTCTTTTAATGTCTCTTGAGTTCATTTTTCACTCCACCCTCACTCTTCCATATCAAGGCTTTCTCTATTCTCTCCTAGACTCCTAGACTAGATCACTATTTATTTATTTATTTATTCATTCATTCACTCATTTATTTATTTTTGACTTTATTGAGTTCTACATTTTTCTCTGCTCCCCAGATTTCATCTCCCCTCCCCTTCAACCCTCTCTCATGGTCCCCATGCTCCCAATTTATTCAGGAGGTCTTGTCTCTTTCTACTTCCCATGTAGACTAGATTCATGTATGTGTCTCTAATTGTCCTCATTGTTGTCTAGGTTCTCTGGAATTGTAAATTGTAGGCTGCTTTTCTTTGCTTTATGTCTAAAAGCCACTTATGAGTGAGCATATATGATATTTGTCTTTCTGTGTCTGGGTTACCTCACTCAAAATGATGTTTTCTTGTTCTATCCATTGCCTGCAAATTTCAAGATGTCATTTTTTTTGCTGTGTAGTACTCCATTGTGTAAATGTACCATATTTTCCTCATCCATTCTTTGGTTGAGGGGCACTTAGGTTGTTTCCAGGTTCTGGCTATGACAAACAAAGCTGCTATGAACATAGTTGAACACATGTCTTTG
>NW_026077927.1:0-1078 GCF_014885135.2 Alexandromys fortis
TCTGAGGATGGAACTCAGGTCACCAGGCTTGGAGCAAGCACCTCTACCCACTGAGCCAGCTCTTTGGCCTCTTCATTTATTAAGTTTTAAGTGTACAATTGGCTCTCCTCTGTGAGTTCCTTGTTTTCAAGGGAAATGATATTTTATGTCTTTTTTTTAATTATTTCCCTTCAAGGATTAGTATTATAGTAAGCTGGACTTCTCTGAGTTTTAGGAGTTCATTAAGAGGTTGTAAATGGTGAGAAGCAGACCCTTTTGTTACTTCTACCATTCTTTTACATCTGGTGTTAGTAGTTTAATAAATTGGGAAAGAAACTTACTGACGATAAAGTTTTAGAGTTGGAACCTCCCAAGGCCTGATATGAAGCTGCTG
The DNA here is from genome assembly GCF_014885135.2 of Alexandromys fortis. Taxonomy (NCBI): domain Eukaryota; kingdom Metazoa; phylum Chordata; class Mammalia; order Rodentia; family Cricetidae; genus Alexandromys; species Alexandromys fortis. The sequence continues at coordinate 374 of NW_026077927.1, forward strand.
GAGCTCTCTCACAGGTACGGTTTTCTCTTTTTATTTTATCTTATTACTGTGTGTGTGTGGACGCCAGAGGAGAACCTGGTGGAACTGCTTCTCTTCTTCCACCTTTATGTTGGTTCTTGAGACAGAACTCAGGTTGTTGGGTTTGGTAGTAGACACCTTTACCTACTGAGCCCCCTCATCAGCCCCGTGGGAGAGCTTTGAAGGGATAAATGGACGTGACAGGATGTGGAATATGGCACCTGACACTTTCAAGGTATATGTGGGCAGGGCTCACCATCTTCCCTTTTTACCTCTGACAGCTTCCCAGGTCTGTCTTCCTGTCCATTACTTTTAGAAGTGAAACTAGAGAACCAGAGGGCACAGAACAATGTAATGTTGCAGTGTTGTGGAGGAAGAAGAGATTCCTCAGGGTTTCCAGAGGCTGCTGGGAATGAATCACATCAAGGATAGCGGATTTCCCTGCCATTGGGGTGACTTGAATCAGCAAGTCAATACCATTAATTAAGGATTTCTCCAGGCTAAGCCCTGAAATAAGACTGTGGGAAGCACTTGGACTAAGACAACAATGGAGAGAGGGAGTCACTGTAAAGACAGGGTGACAGGGCTGGAAGGAAGGAGAGCCACTAACTCCATCCCCCTCTCGCATCCCGGATTTCATGTCTTGGTGTTAAATGAAATGAGGATTAGCGGAGAGCTCAACTGCTT
>NW_026077928.1:0-1108 GCF_014885135.2 Alexandromys fortis
ACCTCCTCATCTTCCTGCCTCTGCTTCCCAGGGCTGGGATGACAGGCGTGTCTACCTTGGTGTCTTGGTGAATCTTTCACACTCTAGGTGATTCTGAAACATGGTCAGTTTCCTGGACAACAGGATTTCTGGTTTAGAGGAGAGACTTAAGTGAACTGGTACATACAGAAGAAATCTGTAAATCAGAACATACATTCCAGGCCTGGGGAGCCAGGATAAAATAGACAGTGGTGGGGATAGTTACCCTCATTAGGGCATTCCAACTCTCTCTCTCTCTCTCTCTCTCTCTCTCTCTCTCTCTCTCTCTCTCTCTCTCTCTCTCCCTTCCTTTTTTTTTTTTTTCTTCTTCTATTTTTTAACTTTATTTACTTTTCGTGGTTTTCACACTATGCATCTCAATCCCATTCATCTCCCCATCCTGATGTATCCTTATGTATCCACCCTTTGTAACCTCCCCAACTAAAATAAAATGAAATACAATTTAATAAGAAAGTAAAAGAAAGAAAAGGGAAAATATCATTGTGGGAAGTGTAGTGTGGCTCAGCGAGTCCCACAGTTTAACCTTTAGCCCATAACATCTTTACATGCAAATATTCATTGCAGAGTCACTGGTCTGGTTCGAGGCCCCTGGTTTCTGCTACACTGTCGATGCTGGGCCCTCAATGGGACTCCTCTTGAATATCCTGCTGTTGCCCTGTGTTGTGAAGATCCTGCAGCTTTATCTAGCCAGCAGATCATAGATGGGGTAAATGCTAGGGTGGGCCAGTTCAGAGCCCTGATTCTGGACCTGGGTGGTTGCAGGGTGGGCCAGCCTGCCAGTTCTCCCTGTCCCTTACCATAGGGGTGAACCTTCCAGCAATGCTCTGGCTAGTTCATGATGCATCAGGGAAATGGATGGTGCTGGTTCTCCTGCTTTCACACCCTCAGGGCCGGCTCAGCCAGACCTCAGCCACCAGGGCCAGCTCTGTTGTGTTTCCCAGGCCAGGCCACTCTCGTGAGTGCTGCAGCTGGTAAGAGGTGGGGCCGGTGCTCCCACCTGGCACTGAGCAGGCACAGGGCCTGCTCTCTTGAGTATTAGAGCTGGAGAAAGGGGCAGGGCCAGCTTGCC
>NW_026077929.1:0-1065 GCF_014885135.2 Alexandromys fortis
CAGGTTGGCACGAGATTCTCAGTTCTCCTGGTGCAGTCTCCCAAGGGCTGGCATTGCGTGTATCTGCTAGTGTGCCCAGCTGCCTATTTTTTTTTTGTAATTATTATTATTGGTGCAGGGAATTAAACCCTGGGCCTTCTACATGCTAGGCAAATTTTCTCTCCCTGAGCTGGAAGCCCAGCCCCTCAGTTCTTCTTAAATTGAATTGTTTGAGATAGTATTCTAGACCTTGTCCTCTGAAGACTCTGGATTCCGTTACCTCCCTTCACACAGGGCATTCTCAGTGGTCAGTTAACTTAAGCATCATTCCATCTGTTGTTGTTTTGGTTTCCTCGAGACACAGGGTCTTACTGTGTACCCATGCCTATCCTATAACTCACCAAGTAGACCACACTGGCCATGAACTCAAAGATTCACACGTCTCTGCCTCCTGGGTACTGGGATTAAAGGCTTGCACCACCACTGCCTTTTTTTTTTTTTTTTTTCTCTCTTAAAACAGGGTCTGCTCTATAATCCAGGTTAGCCTTGGCTTCACGGTCTTCTACCTTCAGCCTTCTAAGCCCTGGGGTTGTAGGTGGACACTACTCCCATTTTGGGTTTTTTCTTGGTGGTGGCTTGTGAGTTTTGTTTTCTGTTTATCTTTTTTTTTGTTGTTTTGTTTTTTCAAGACAGGGTTTCTCTGTAGCTTTTGCTTCCTGTCCTGGAACTAGCTCTTGTAGACCAGGCTGGCCTTGAGCTCACAAAGATCCGCCTGCCTCTGCCTTCCGAGTCCTGGGATTAAAGGTATGCGCCACCACTGCCAGGCCTTTTCTGTTTATCTTTAGCATAGATTGTTTGTATCTACCTTTTGAGCGTGACCCAAGTGTTGACCAAAACCTTGAGCAGAGGCTGGGTGTGGTGGTACTGCCTTTACTCCCAGAGCTCGGGAGGCAGAGGCAGGTAGATTTCTATGAGTTTGGGACCAGTCTGGTCTATATAGCAAATTCCAAGCCAGCCAAAGCTAAAAAATGTGACCCTGTCTCAAAAGAAAAGTTTAGAGCAGAATTTGCACTGGAATTTGGACTC
>NW_026077930.1:0-1082 GCF_014885135.2 Alexandromys fortis
TGTTGTTGTTTGTTTTGGGGGGACAATTAATTTTTCTTTTCTTTTTTTTTAATTAGAAAGTTCCACCTCCTCCCCTCCTCCCATGTCCCTCCCCCTCCCTCCACTTTTCCTCCCCTTCCCTTTCCAAAGAGCAGTCAGGGTTCCCTGCCCTGTGGAAAGTCCAAGGTCTTCCCCCATCCATCCAGGTCTAGGAAGGGGAGCATCCAAACAGACTAGGATCCCACAAAGCCAGTACATGCAGTAGGATCAAAACCCAATGCCATTGCCCTTGGCTTCTCAGTCAGCCTTCATTGTCAGCCACATTCAGAGAGTCTAGTTTGACCACGTGGCTTCACCAGTCCCAGTCTAGCTGACCTTGGTGAGTTCCCATTAGATAAGCTCCACCATCTCAGTGGGTGGGCGAGCAACCCTCATGGTCTTGACTTCCTGGCTCATGTTCTCCCTCCTTCTGCTCTTCATTTGGACCTTAGGAGCTCAGTCCAGTGCTCCAATGTGGGTCTCTGTCTCTATCTCCATCCATCACCAGATGAAGGTTCTATGGTGATATACAAGATATTCCTCAGTGTGGCTGTGGGATAAGGCCAGTTCAGGTGCCCTCTCCTAAGCTGCCCAAGGAATAAGCTGGGGACATCTCCTTGGACACCTGGGAACCCCTCTAGAGTCAAGATTCTTGCCAACCCTAAAATGCCTCCCTTGATTAAGATATATACTTCCCTGCTCCCATATCCACCCTTCCTCCATCCCAAACATCCCATTCCCCCAAGCTCTCCCCATCCTCCTCTTCTCACTTCTCTCTCCCCATCTCTCCTTACCCCCACACCACCCCCACCCTCAAGCTCCCAACTTTTGCCTGACAATCTTGTCTACTTGCAATATCCAGGAGGATGACTTTATGTTTTTCCTTGGGTTCACCTTCTTATTTAGCTTCTCTAGGATCATGAATAGTAGGCTCAATGTCTTTTATTTATGTCTAGAATCCACTTATGTGTGAGTACATACCATATTCATCTTTTTGGGTCTGGGTTACCTCACTCAGGATAGTGTTTTCTATTTCCATCCATTTGCATGCAAAATTCAAGATG
>NW_026077931.1:0-1077 GCF_014885135.2 Alexandromys fortis
AATAGTCAAACTTACAGTCATGTTACTTAGATTTTCTAGATACAGAGATATATTTCGAATAGATAGATATTCTTCAAACACTTCAAAGACCTACAGAATATGCCATTTAATATGTTCCCATAACTTATATTTTTCATGACAATGAGACATGTCTGCTCCTGGCAGTGACAATATACTCTGGAGAAGATGAAGAGCATCAAAGAAACTCCATATGGAGTTTGTTCTCTTTATAGCAAAAGCTAGCTATGTGGGCAAAGAAACTGTCCTTGCCTCAATTGCTGGCAGTTAACTGTCCAAACAGGACCAGCAGGACATAAGAAAGGCGATTGCCCAGTGTGGTGATAATTTGTTTCTGTTCTAACAAATAAAACTTGCCTGAAGATCAGAGGGCAGAGCTAGCACTAGTTACCAAAGTAGTCTGAATATCTGTTCAGACAGACAGGAAGTGATATGGCTGGGTGGAGAAAGGAATATAAGGCAGGAAGAGACACGAGTGCTGTTTTCAGCTGAGGAGTTAGCAAGGTAAGAGCTGGCTGTGGCTTGCACCTTGTCTCTCTGATCTTTAAGTTTCTACCCTCCTATCTGGCTTCAAGTTTTTATTAAATAGACCAATTAGAATTCATGCTACAACAGAGCTTTGCCAAGACAAGGTAGGACAGTTCTTCAAAATTCCCTGCTTCACAGGAAAGTCTGTCAGATATACTAGGCCTGTAGGCCAAAGATGGATGTCCCAATGTTATAGAGGAACCTTGGGTGACTGTCCAGGCAGCCAGCTGTTTCTGTCATTTCTTGCATCTTGGGAAGGCACTTGCTTTCACTTCCTGCTTATTCAGGTAATATTATTTCCTTCTTGGTTCTTTGATGGAGTTGAAGACTAGTTAAAATTATAGTTTTTTTAGTTATGATAAAAAGGTAAATTAGATATAAAACTTTAAACTTACCAAGATAGGCTAGATAATTAAATATTTTCTTTAATTTTGTTAAATACAAATAGAGTAGATATTGTAACTGTAATTCTTACTTGATAAATGTTTTACTATGTGTAATTTTACTATATTAAAGTTGAAAACTTCCTTT
>NW_026077932.1:0-1077 GCF_014885135.2 Alexandromys fortis
GACATGTCTGTCAACTACAGCATATCTAAAATAAAATCATTTCTCAACTAAATGTTTTTCTTTCTTCAATTCTGATACTTTATCAGTAAATATTCACCCACACAATCATACATTAACAATTCTGCATTGAATGATACCTGAGAAGATGAAGTTTCATCAATTGTGACATAGATACATGAACTAATATGCAAGGACTTTGGAAAAAGGGCTGGTTTTGTATAACAAATTTAGCTAAACTTTTTGATAGAGGAAATGACAAAAGAGGGTTTGACAGCCCGGTTTGATTATTGATGACCTTTGTTTATCTATTTGTTTCCATATTTTTTGACCTCCCCTATAACCAGAATGAATCACTGGAAGAGTCTAGATGTGATCTCAAAATACAGGCTCAAATACTGTCTATGATACTAGATTGCATTTACTAGGCATTCACACTAAATTAGTATTATTACTGCCATTTCTTGCTTCATTTATGATAAGTCTTTCAAAATAAAGAAAAAAATGACCTCTTTTTATTGAAAGTCGTCAGTCTTTTTTTTTTTTCCAACAGGTGTTTAAAGTGTTAGACTTACTTCTGCCTATTTACCCTTTCAGCAATTACCGCACATACTTCTATATCACTCGCAAGTGAGTAGGTCCTGAGAGCCTTATTCCAATTCCTATCAATACTTGCTTGTTCAAACCTCCCAATATCAGATTTGGAATCACTAGAAGCTTCACAGAAATCAAGAAACCCAGACTCCTTCCACATACCCAATGATTGAGGATCATCTGGCACTTGGACTTCAGGCTGTTACAAATAATTAATATTTTAAACCTTGAATAGCATCACAAGTTTGAAACACTTTGTAGAATAGAATGAAATGGAGAATCAAAACAAATCTTTATCTGCATGAGACTACGAAAGTGAGTTTATTTAGTCAAGGTCAAAGAAAACAAATAAAATGGGTAATTCTTTTTATCTGGTTTCAGCTTCAATTTGTTTCTTCCAAAATACTTCCTGTTGCAGTTTGGATGCTCACCTTACTAACCCTGATTGCTCTTTGGGCTGACGCGGGAGGGGGACTTGATTGGGGG
>NW_026077933.1:0-1039 GCF_014885135.2 Alexandromys fortis
AGATCCGCCTGCCTCTGCCTCCCAAGTGCTGGGATTAAAGGCGTGCGCCACCACTGCCCGGCTTAAAGATAATTTTTAACAGTGTTAGTAATAATATTTTCCAACCCCTAGGAAGTGCTAGGGGGGGAAAGGAGATTTTGGTGTGCCAGGCAATCCGCTCATCCTTTCTGAGAAAAAGGCTTTTGTCTCCACTTCACCCATCCTCCAAGGTCATTGTCGCATGGGGGTGGTGAAGAAATGATGGCTATATTTATAGCAGCTAAGGAAAGCATACTTGGGATTTGGAGAACTTCCCCCACCTCAAACCCTTTCCTGTAATAAAAGTTTAAAGTCTTTCCCTGCAGCCTGCCTTATTTTTTTCTTAAACTACAGCAGCAATGTCACATTGCAGGTTTTCTCTCTGCACAAATGCCACTGTATTAAAATATATTTCTCACTGAATTTCGGTTGAAGGGAAAATTATTTCTAGGTCATTTTTCCTCTAGCCAAGAAGTATACAATAATTAAAGCCTTATTTGTAAATATTCGGAACAAGAAATAACTTATAGCCAAAGTACAATCAGTTCCCTCTTTCATGAACTTCCATATTTATGTGTTTGAATAAAACCTATGAATACTAACTGGCTCTTTATTCCAGCAAATGAGGCTGCGGTGGGGAGTGAACCGGAGGAGGGGAGTGCACGACACATAATTGAAAAATAAGATGGAGCGGTGAACCTTAGATGCATGTCTACTGCTGGGTCATTTTGTGGCTAACTAACACAAGGCTTCGTGCTCTGATTTCTCACCTGGAAAATTATGACAATAAGATTCTCTGGGAACTATGGTGTGAGCTTCTGTTTTTAAAACATAAGCGAGCATCAATGTGTCTTTGGGATTTTTAAATCTAAATAGGTAAATATCAAAACAACCGTCTAAGAAATTAGAATAAATCTATTTTATCCTTTGTTAACAGAACTTGTACTATCTGAAGACAAGCATGTGTGTGTCAGAGAGAGAGAGAGAGAGAGAGAGAGAGAGAGAGAGAGAGAGAGAGAGA
>NW_026077934.1:0-1077 GCF_014885135.2 Alexandromys fortis
CAGGTAAGCGTTTGTATACATCTTATCTTGAATGGCTCTCATGCTGATAGTATCAGTGCATTTCAGGGGAGGTTTTTTCTTGATGGAGAGATGTAGTTTTTATTAACTAGGCAGTGGTGGCGCACACCTTTAATTCCTGCACTTGGGAGGCAGAGGCAGACGGGTATCTGTGAGTTCAAGGCCAACCTGGTCTACAGAGCTAGTTCCAGGACAGGCTCAAAAGCCACAGAGAAACCCTGTCTCAAAAAAGAAAAAAAATATTGGTTAAGGTATAATTTTCCTCTAGGTGCCTTTTACTTTCAGGACTCTTTCTACTGGACTCTAAAGTAATTAGTGATCAAAAAGAAAACATGGAAAACTTAAAAGGGCTCCCGTCAGCAATGCTAACCTGTCACCAGCTGCTTCAGCATTTTCATCTTGGGCGCCACCAAAAAACCTTTCTCTGAAGGAATGTATATGCCTTTGCAAAATTGTATGACATGACTCTACTTATTTTCTATTATTTCGAGAAACAAATGTAATAAATATTTTTTGAGAATTCCTTTCTTCTAATTATGTAAATAAATCAAATAAATATTCTAAAACTGAGTGCATGTAAACATCTTGTCCCAGACTAAAGGAAAGTAAGGCACTCTGAGTGAAGGATCCTTGGCCAAGGTGACATGCAGAGTCTTGATGAGGTATGGAATGTAAGAATCAGGTATAGTAGCATCCACTGGGGTGACTGACGGCATGGCCTGGGCTCACGGCATCCCTCGCCTCTCAGTGTGCTTCTTGGAGTGTAGAGAAATGACTGGGGAAGGGTGACTGGCGTGTGACCTAGAGCTGACCCTGAAACACCCCTGAGAACCTTTCTTCATACTGGCCTGTGCCACTGCTAAGACTGCAGAGGAGTGAGAAACAGAACCAATAACTAAGTTATTTATGAGAAGACTTGGTCTCCTGTTGGGAGTGTTTGCAGTACTACATGTTGTGGCGGTTTAGATTAATGAAGACCAATTGTAATAGATATTTGAACAACTTTAATGGAAAAACCAGACTCACAAAACCAAGATTCCAGCAGAGTACAAGAAGCAG
>NW_026077935.1:0-1080 GCF_014885135.2 Alexandromys fortis
GTGCACAGACAAGAAACCCATATGAATTTCTGGTGACTTCCATAGGTTCTGGTCCAGCAGAGAGTCTTTACCTCTGTTTTCCTACCTGTTTTTTTTGGCTGATGTGGCCTGCACTTGGGCAGAGACTATGCATCTGATATGGGGATAGGTACATGGTTTTGGGGGTAGCAGCTGTAGGGTTGCTGAAAGATCATGTTACTGTGGGAATGTAGAGAGTGTGGAAGTTTCATGGGTTTGTGGTCTGCCTATCTGTTCTTCTCACTGGTGTGACATACACATGAGTCTGCCTAAGATGGGAGCTATAACACAGTCATATTCCTACTTTTATGAATGGGAATATGCCCTGTGCCATTATATGTTGTAAATCTTATTTTTTTATTTTACAACATGTGACAGTCAAGAGATTGTCTAAAATGTCAGAAGAGAATTTGGATATTTGTGATGTTTGGGCTGCTACAAATTATAAGGTTCATTGAACTTAGACTAAATGCATTTTATTTGTATTTGTATTTATTGTTCTCTCATTCTATGTATCCTGATTCAATTCTCCCCCTCCTCTACTCATTCCAGTTCCTCTCCCACCAAATCTCATTGTCCTGGCTCCACTGATTCCTTTTCTCTTCAAAAAAATAAATAAATAAAAGAGAAGACCTTCCAGGGATATCAACCAAATAAATCATACCAAATGCAATAAGACTAGGCACAGACTCTTATTTCAAGGCTAGACAAGGCCAATGCAATAGAAGGAAAAGGGTCCTAAGATCAGACAAAACAGTCAGAGATGCCATGACTCCTACAGTTAGGAGTTTCACAAACACCCTAAGCTAAACTATAGCATGTATGCAGAGGACCTGGCACAGAGCCATGAAGACTCTGTGATTACTATATCAGTTTCCTTGAGCTACTATATGTCCTACTTAGTTGATTGTGTGGGCCATGTTCTCCTGATTTCCTCAACCCCTGAATGCTACAATCCTCACACCCTCCTTCTACAAGATCCCTACAGCTCAAGCTTATGTTTGGGTAAGGATCTCTGATGGGCTTCCATCAGCCCCTGGAAGAAGCCTCTTTAATAACAAG
>NW_026077936.1:0-1080 GCF_014885135.2 Alexandromys fortis
AAAGAATCCTGGCAGACAGAAGAAAAGTCTTGTGACCTGGTAGGAGACAATGAGAAGGAGTCGAAGCAAGAGCAGGCTCTCCTGGAGAGGCTACGGCCACTGTTCAACAAAAGGTAGATGCGAAGACCCTGACAGGGTTTAAGAAATTATCTTTATTAAGGGTCTTTTCCTTTCACTGACTTTTCTTCAGCTTTACTGTGGAAGGAGTGCGTGAATGATATGGTCTCTAATCTGAGTTCTGGAAGTATTAGTTTTATTTGGATGTAACACATTGCCCTCTTACTGACACACCAAGTTCACAGCCATGTGATCGTGTGTGTTTTTCTTGTCCTCACAGAAAAGTTACCTGTTTCTAATGACTGGGTCTAAAGCACAAGCTTGTAGAAATCAGAACATAACTTGATAGCTTCATATACTAAGACTTCAGAAACATCAAACAGACACGTTTAAAAATATGCATGTCTAAGTATGTCTTCATCACTGTCAGGGCATTTTCAAGTATAAAAATAATCCTTAAGGGCTGGAGAGATGGCTCAGAGGTTAAGAGCACTGGTTGTTCCTCCTGAGGTCCTGAGTTCAATTCCCAGCAACCACATGGTGGCTCACAACCATCTGTAATGAGGTCTGATGCCCTCTTCTGGCCTGCAGGCATATTGCAGACAGAACACTGTATACATAAAAAATGATTCTTAAACATGGGACTGTCCCTTGCTGTAGGGAAACAGCCAACACTTGCATAACTAGAATAGGTGTTCTAGAATGAATAGCTGTTTGGGGTGGTATATCTAGCTTTCTATTATCAACAAGCAGGACAGTCTCTGAAGCGATAAATACCTCATAAGCAACAAGTGTGCATCTAGCACATTGGTTGTCATCAAAGGGAGGGGTCTGTTTTTTTTCTGAGCTTGGTAACTAGTGATATTGTTCTTTCTCTTCCTGTCTGTCTTCTGAAGTTTTGAGAGCACTGTGGGCCAGGGCTCGGACATATACATCTACAAATTCAGAATATGCCGGGAAGCTGGCAACCACTCCTCTGGGGCAGGCCTGGTGCAGATCAACAAAAATACCTGGAAGGAGACG
>NW_026077937.1:0-1117 GCF_014885135.2 Alexandromys fortis
TGGCTCACAACCATCTGTAATGAGGTCTGGTGCCCTCTTCTGACCTGCAGGCATACACGCAGACAGAATATTGTATACATAATAAATAAATATTTAAAAAAATATTCCTTCTTGCCATTAATGAGAGGGGGAGCAATAACATGGGGAAACCCAGTTAAAGGAGAATTCTGAGTATTGTGTAAGTTAGGACAATGAACCTGATGGGAGAACTGTGCATGGTTTGGAGGCCACTGCCCATCACCAAGGAAACCATGGCTGACTTCAGGACAACAGAGCTTGAAGTGGGTGCTGAGACTCCTCACACAATGATAGATATTAGCAGGCAGAGAACAGACAGGAAGTGGGTTCAGGCTTATGATGCCTCAAGCCCCACCCCCAATGATTGATTCACTTCCACCAGGTAGGTTCCACAGCCTCCCAGCAGTTGGGGGCCAAGCAGTCAACCATGTGAGCCTATGGGAGACAGTTCACATCCCAACACAAACATCCATTCAAGAATACTGAGCTCAATTGCTTACTAAAGGGAGAAAAGTCACTTTGGGAAAGGGATATAGTGTGTTCTTGCAAAATTCACATGCATGCAGGAGTCTGTGTGTGTGTGTGCGTGTGCATGCATGTACACATGTACATTATCTTGTTGGTGTACATGCATACAGGTGCATATAGGAGCCAGAAAGACCTCAACTGTTTTCTTTAGGAGTAATTTTCCTTGTTTATCGAGACAGACTTTCTCACCAGCCTAGAACTTTCCTCGTATGCAAGGACCCCTCTATCCAGTGATCTTGTTTCCGCTTCTCCAATGCTGAGATTACATAATACACCTCACCTGGCTTTTTATGGCGGTCCTAGGGTTCAAACTCATCTCTTCATGCAAGGTGAGGTCTTTACTGTCTCAGTCACCTCCAGATTGGTTCACTTGCTGTCCATGAGCAGAACAGCGTCCACACAACAGGCGCTGTTCCACATTACCTGTGGAGCTATGCAGCCTCCCTCAGACAGAATGGTCCAGAGACTCACCCCAAGCCTTTGGCATTCCTGGGCGCTTGCGCTCTCTCTCTCTCTCTCTCTCTCTCTCTCTCTCTCTCTCTCTCTCTCTCTCTCTCTCTCTCTCTCTCTC
>NW_026077939.1:0-1083 GCF_014885135.2 Alexandromys fortis
GCGGGGGTCTCGTGCTCAGACCAGCTGCAGGCGGGGTCTCGTGCTCAGTTCGCTCCAGCAGGCAAAAGGTCGAGGCAGGCAAAGAAAGTCAAGGGGCTAGGGGTCTGCGAGCCCCCAACATTTCCCCTCCAGTGAAGAGTTTTACTGAATCTCAGGATTTAGTGAGAAGACTGCTATATTTGTGATTTGATGTTTGTCTAAGAATACTGGAGATGCAGCAACAGTCAGAGGCATGCGATATCAACACATCAATAGATGGAAATAATGCGGGCAGCGGCTGTTGCTTCTGAACCCAGACATATGCTAAGTAATTGGCGGCAAATACCGAACATTTTATCAAACCCCTAACTGCAACATGCTTAAGCAGAGTAGATGGAGCTGACCATTCAGGAATGGTTCATTAAAGCCGAGAGGCTACCTTCCTTTACAATGAATATTTAATATAATTGAATTTCAAACTTATTTAATACAGGTGATACAGAATGGATACCAGTGATTCATTAAGACATTATTTACTTCCTTCCTCAAAACATTCATTGGGATTCTAGAGAGACGACTTGGTGATTAAGAGCGCTGACTGCTTTTCCAGAGGACCTAGAGGTTTGATTTCCAGGACCAACTTGGTGGTTCACAACTGTAACTTCAATCCCAGAAGTCCCAGGGCCCTCTTCTGGGTTTTGTGGATACTAGGCATGCATTTGGCTTATACCTAAACAGTTAGGCAAAACACTCAAACACATAAAAGAAATAATAATACAATTTTTTAAACATGCATTGAAAAATTGAAGAGGCAGTAAGGAACATTTTAAGAAATCCAGAGTGCTGAGGAGTGTGGCACACACCTTTAATTCAGTACTTGGGGAGGCAGAGTCAGGTGGATCTCTATGGGTTTGAGACCAGCCTGGTCTACAGAGTGAGTTTCAGGACAGCCAGGGCTACACAGAGAAACCTTGTCTCAAAAAAAGAGGAAGGAAGAGGAAGAAGAGGAAGAAAAGGAAGAGGAAGAGGGAATAAGAAGAAGAAGGAGGAGGAGGAGGAGGAGGAGGAGGAGGAGGAGGAGGAGGAGGAGGAGGAGGAGGAGGA
>NW_026077940.1:0-1077 GCF_014885135.2 Alexandromys fortis
AAAAAAAAAAAAAAAAACCAAGAGTTTAATGCAGCTTCTTGCACAGTTTGCTGGTAGAAAGCAGAGACATGGCTCCTTTAAGAGGTTTCCTGACTCAGTTTTAGCAGTAAAAGCTGCAAGATTTCTTTAAAAAAAATGGTGGCTTCCTGGTTCGCCAGTACAAACAGCTCTGACTCTGTTATTTAGACAGAAAAGGGGCAGTGATGTGGGAGGTGATGTATGCTGTCTGTGAATATGTCCCAGTCCCACCACTGGAAGCCTTGCCTGGTTACAGGCAATGGCTGGTTCAGGCCGCATACCCCCCATTACTAGAAGCCTTTGCTAGGGTCACCCTCATAGGTTCCAGGGAGTTTCAAGGGGATACAGATTGGAATTGAAGAAGTTAAAGAATCAGTATTTGCAAATGATATTAGAGTATATATAAGCAATCCCAAAAATTCTACCAGGGAACTCATATAGCTTATAAAGACCTTCAGCAAAATGGCTGGATATAAGATTAACTCAAAAAAAAAAATCAGTAGCACTCCTACATACAAATGACAAACAGGCAATGCTTATCTTTTTTAAATAAAATGACTGTTCTGTTGGTTATTTGTAATGTTCTTTTTGTTTCCATTTTATTTCTTCTCCCATCTTTATTATTTTCTTCCATGATTTTTTATTATTCACGTCTATTGAATTTTGATTTTTTTTCTTGTACAAGACTTTGAGATTTCATCATTAACTTATTTATTTGGGACCTCTGATTATTTACTGAAAAGATTCATATAGCCATAAGCCATTGAGACTGTAGCATAAAGATTTATGCTACATAAACATAAACAGAGACTGCTCATTTGTTTCAAGCCACCCAGACCTGAATAATCACACAGAAACTATATTAATTACAATACTGCTTAGCCTGTTAGCTCAAGCTTTTTATTAACTAACTCTTACATCTTAGCCCATTTCTATTAATCAATGTATAACACGAGGCTGTGGTCCACTAGTAAGATTCTGGCATCTGTCTCCTTCAGCAGCTACATGGTGTCTCCTTGACTCTGCCTATCCTCTCTCTCTCTCTCTCTCTCTCTCTCT
>NW_026077941.1:0-1028 GCF_014885135.2 Alexandromys fortis
AGGAAGCAGAAAGAGGAAGGGTCCCAAGATGGCGACGGGCAGGTCAGAGGTTATGGGAGTGGGCGTGGCTAGGGCAGGGACCGAAAGAATAACAGAGGGGGAGTGTGACTGCGAGGCTCCCCTGCAGACACCAGGGGGATTGATTAAGAATGAAACTTTAAATTAATACAAAATTCAAAGAAGAGGTTTTCGCGCACTGACTACATTTCTTAAGTGTGACTAATTAGGCTAGAAGCTTCTGATTAATAATTGTAGAGAAAAGCACAGCAGGGCTCTTGCACTTTCTGAGCACTTCCGCTTCCTGCCGAGGTGGCTGGGAACCATAGTAACCATGGTAACCAGTGCAGAGAAGGTGAGAGTGCTTGATTTGCATCTCCCAAAGGGAATTTACTGACTTCCAGCCCCAGCAGGGTGCCTTCTGGCACCCAGGTGAGAAGAAATTTCTTTCTTTGGGGCTGGTTTAGTGATTCAAGCCTTTTTCCTGTCTCGCTAGGGGTAAAGGCATAAACAGTCTCCTAGGCTATGATCTTGTGTTAATTGAAACCAAAGTGACAGGTAGATACAGAATATTAATAGCTTGTTAGAATAGAGCAAAGGCCGGTAGATTACACCATCCTGAGTCTGCTGCTAGAGAATTCAGGCCACCCATGTCTGTTTATCAGTCAGAGCAGACATGTTGTCTCCCCTACTCAGTACCTGTTCCTATTAAGGTTCTTATGTGACCACATATTTTGCAGAGCTCCTTTCTCTGTGATAAGGATACTTTGGGGGACTAACTCTCTACAGCTTTGACCATAAGAAAAAAAGGTTTGGGGGGGCTGGAGAGATGGCTCAGTGGTTAAGAGCATTGCCTGCTCTTTCAAAGGCCCTGAGTTCAATTCCCGGCAACCACATGGTGGCTCACAACCATCTGTAATGAGGTCTGGTGCCCTCTTCTGGCCTGCAGACATACACACAGCAGAGTATTGTATGTATAATAAATAAATAAATAAATAAATAAATGACACCATGTAATTTGTAGGCAAATG
>NW_026077942.1:0-1076 GCF_014885135.2 Alexandromys fortis
ATAATGCGCAAGGCGGTGGAATACTCATATCCGCATCACGGTCTTGGAGTAAGTGGCGTGATGACTTGAAGAAGGAAATGTGGACTAATTATGAGAATTACAATGAGCTGGAATAGCGTTGAGGTTTCGTTGATTTTATTAGGGTTGTGAGTGTGGTAGTGTTGTGCTTGAGTATTTGATGAGTTGTTTGAAATAATTTGTTTGGGTTGTTTGAAATAAGTTCGAATAATGGAAGAGGTAATTTGCCAATAATTGTAATAAGTTGGAATAATTTGTGGTTTGGACTATTTGATAGTGTTATGAGCGAGATTATGTTTGGATGTTCCATTTGGACTATTTGATAAGTTGTTTGGAATAATACGCTTGTGTATGGTTCATATCTGTGTATAACTGTGAGTGTGGGATGATTAGGTACAACTATGTCGAACGGACAGTTCAAGAAGCCTAGAAAGACCAGGAAGGGCAATGGTAAAGATTCAGCGGACCCTTACTTCCCAACTGACAAGCCAGTTAAGTGCCACATAAGGTGGACCAAACAAATGGAAGAGGTGATGTTGAACACTTTGTATGAAGAAGTGTTGAGAAACGGTAAGAGAGCTGACAATGGCTTAAGAACCGAATCATTGAAAGCAGCTGCAGATGGTGTCAATTCAGCCCTCCGTATGAATGTTAGTTCTGAACATGTACGGACTCGCCTGAAGACACTTAGGAAGGACTACAAGATTGTAAAGGAACTTCTGGATTTGTCTGGTTTGGGATTTACTTTTGACACCGAAAACAAGACTGTTATTGCTGCAGATGAGGATGTTTGGGAACGGTACTTTGTGGTAAGGCACATTTGTTGATGAGTTTGGTAATTGTTGGGTCGTAAACTTGACAAAATGATTAACACAAGTGTGCTTTGTAGGCTCATCCTGAATCACGTAATGTTCGTGGGAAGCATTTTCCATACTTTGAACAATTGAGCCTCATCATCGGCAACGAAACTGCAACTGGTGAAGGAGCATGCGCAGGTGATGAAGTTGATGATGAACAAGTTGAGGGGTCACCTGCAGGCAGTGGTAAGATACAACCCT
>NW_026077943.1:0-1013 GCF_014885135.2 Alexandromys fortis
AAAAAAAAAAAAAAAAGAAAGAAAAAAAAAAGAAAGAAAAAAAAACCTCAGTAGCACTCCTCTAAACAATGATAAAAAAGTTGAGAAAGAAATCAGAGAAATATCACCCTTCATAATAGCCACAAATAACATAAAATAACTTGAGATAACACTAACCAAAGTATTCGACAAGAACTTTAAGTGTCTGAAGAAAGAAACTGAAGAAGATACCAGAAAATGGAAAAATCTCCCATGTTCTTGGATAGGTAGGATCAACATAATAAAAATGGCAATCCTATCAAAGGCAATCTATATATTCAATGCAACCTCAAACTATCCCAACACAATTCTCCAGAGATCTTGAAAGAATAATACTCAACTTCATATGGAAAAACAAAAAACCCAGGATAGCCAAAATAATTCTGTACAACAAAGGAACTTGTGGAGGCATCATGATTCCTGATATCAAGTTCTGTTATAGAGCTAAAGTAATGAAAACAGCTTGGTATTGGCATAAAAACAGAGGATATGACCAATGATATTGAATCAAAGACCTGGATATTAATCCACATACCTATGAATACTTGACTTTTGACAAAGAAGCTAAAATTAGACAATGGAAAAAAAGAAACCATCTTCAACAAACCATGTTGACATAACTGGATGTCTACATAAAGAAAAATGAAGATAGATCCATAGCTGTCCCCATGCAGAAACCTCATGTTCAAGTGGACTAAAGACCTCAATATAAATCTGACGACATTGAACCTGATAGAAGATAAAGTGGAAAATAGCCTTCAATACATGGGCAAAGAAGACTACTTTCTAAATATAACCCCAGTAGCACAGACACTGAGAGCAACAATAAATAAATGGGACCTCCTGAAACTGAGAAGCTTCTGTAAAGCAAAGGACAGTGTTAATTAGACAAAAAGGCACCCTACTGAATGGGAAAGGATCTTCAACAACCCCATATCAGAAAAAAGACTTAACTCCAATATATATAAAGAATGCAAAAAAATGAAACATTAACA
>NW_026077944.1:0-1076 GCF_014885135.2 Alexandromys fortis
TGTTAAGTTTTTGTTTTGTTCTGCTTTATTGTCTGAATATGGTCCTGCTATATGTAGCCTTGATTGGCTTACAACTTGTAGTCTCCCTCCCTCTCTCTCTTAAGAGCTAGGATCACAGAGATACCTACTATGCCTTGCAATAAATTATTTCTTAATAGTTATTTCTGCTCTTTAAATAACTGCTTTTTTTAAAAAAGTAATTTCTCTATTTCACTTTGCCGTGAGGCATCGAGTTCACCATGATTAAGGAGTAAATGGCTTACAGCAGGAAAACAGAGGCAGAAACAAGTAATTGTAGCCAAATGGCTAAAAACAGAAAGAAATTATTTGTCTATCATTTTCTTTCAAGTGTCTACTCTTAATGGCTGATAAAATGATAAACAGCATATAAGCATGTAGTTAAAACTCATCAAAGAAGGAATAAATATTGTAGCATGAGTTCAGGTGCCCATGCCAAGACCTCTCAAGAAAGGCCTCTTCATAACCCTAACTAGAGGAGCTGGGTTAGCTAAACTCCCAGATCTCTGCAAGTGGAATTTCCATAAATATAGGACACTTTGGGATATCCTGAGGATACGGATCCCATGCACATGCTTCAAGGCAGAGTGTTAGAAACCCAATCCATGCTCAGAAGCAGCCCTAACCACCCCATTTACAGCTGTAAGGGCCCCTGGTTTGATGTGCATTGCAAAAATAATCTACTTTTAAAGTCACACTAACCCTAGAGTAAAACAATTTAAAGACTCCCAGAGATAAAGCTTATGATACAAGGCACTTCTTTCTATGCAATTGTGTTTTAGTTCTAAAAACAAAAGAGGAAAAATAAAATCATGACTTGGATATTAAAATACCACTTATTATAAACTGCAAATAAACATATAGGTAGAACCAGAAAAAAGTAAGAGAGTGAAACAAAGTATTTATGAATGAATGATGGAACAGATGGTGACTTTACTGCCTATGTTGTACAATTATATCAACAATTCAGAGCATGAACAAAGTATTTACGAATGAGGGATGGAGTAGACAAGATAGACTTTACTGCCTATGTTGTGCGATTATACCAACACTTGCTC
>NW_026077945.1:0-1023 GCF_014885135.2 Alexandromys fortis
AAGATTTCTGTCTCTTCCCCGCCGCCGCCTCCCCTTTCCCCCCCCCTCCCCCAACTAAGTCCCCCTCCCTCGTCAGCCCAAAGAGCAATCAGGGTTCCCTGCCCTGTGGGAAGTCCAAGGGCCACCCACCTCCATCCAGGTCTAGTAAGGTGAGCATCCAAACTGCCTAGGCTCCCACAAAGCCAGTATGTGCAGTAGGATCAAAAACCCATTGCCTTTGTTCTTGAGTTCTCAGTAGTCCTCATTGTCTGCTATGTCCAGCGAGTCCAGCTTTATCCCAGGCTTTTGTGTCACATTTCTATCCATGTCTGCAGTTATGGGGTAGTTGGAGTCTCCAAAAAAGCTGTCTGGGAAATTTCAAATAAAGATTCATGCAGTAGGTATCTCTGAATGGATGTATGGGCTCTCTAAGATATGACAGAGACCAGTCATCCATGCCACCCAAAGCTACAGAGAGAAGGTCTGGGCAGCCAAAAAGTAGGGGTGAGGGCTTCATGGATTTGATCTTGCCTTCCCAAAACTCTTTTTCCTTTTTCTTTTATTTGAATTGATAGATCATGCAGATGTTTTTCCCAATATAATATTTTTATTGATTATTTAGGAATTTCACATCATGTACCCTGAACACACTTACTTCCCAGTCCTAGCAGACCTGCTCCCAGACCCCACCATTGTGACCTCTATATCCCCTCCCCTGCAAAAAAAAAAAAAAAAGAACTAAAAGAACTATGAGAAAAGAAAAACCAAATCCAATTTGTGCTACCTGTATACTCACTGGAGCATGAACAAACTCTTAGTGATCAGCCCCGTAAAGAAAACTGAGTTTGGGTGAAGCAGTGGTGGCACATACCTTTAATCACAGCATTCGGGAGGCAGAGGCAAGAGGGTCTCTGTGAGTTTGAGACCAGCCTGGTCTACAGAAACTAGTTCCAGGAATGGATCCAAAGCAACACAGAGAAATTCTGTCTTGGAAAAAAGAAAGAGAGAAATAGAGAAAGAAAGAAAGAAAGAAAGAAAGAAAGA
>NW_026077946.1:0-1076 GCF_014885135.2 Alexandromys fortis
TCATCTTGGATCTCCCAAGATGAACTGTCACACAGGACCGTCTCAGGTATTCTGTTAGAGGAGGGAAATCATCTGGAGGGGACAAGCCACAGCTGTTAATAGAACGCCTTGGTCACAAGACAGGATGCCTCCAAATGACCTTGCTCGCTCAGCTGGTCATTGCAGAGAGGAAGGAAAGAGAGACCGTGGGACTACCTTAACTCCTTATGGATGCAAATGATACCCTCACCCCGCCAGTCACTGCCAGTCTTCCCCACACAGGCACCTCTTTTCCCGTGGGTGAGGTGTCTGTCCTTCACTGTTTGAAATAAGCAGTCTGGGGTGCAGAGGTCAGGCTCTTGTTTCTGTTTCTGCCTCCGGTCTCTCTGTACTCCGAAACCTAACAGCTGTAGAACCTAGGTCTTGACTGACTCCGCCTGGCTGGTTCTTCCTCCTGCCTCTGAGATTCCGTGTCCTAGGAGTTCTCGCGGGGGCACTGCACGGGGGCAATCCGGCTGCGGAGCTTGACCTGGGCCCACAGTATGCTCAGATATCTGGTTGTTCCGTGATGTCTGTATGTCACTGAAGACTAAAGCTTCGGCACCTCTGTGGGGCTTCTTGCTTTTTCTGAGGAAAACCTGGAGTCTTTGCCCTGGTGGTACCTGGGTCCACCCTCCCTTCAGGCACTGTGACCTCCCTGGGACCAAGCCAGGCCCCATCTTTCCCCTGATCTATCAGATGCCCAGCTCACTCCGCTCTTTCCTGGATGCGCCTCAGGCTCTGTTGTTGATAACTGTTTAGTTTAGAGGGGTCCAAAGGTCCCAAATAATTAGGCCCAGAGAGTATGGGTTCAGATGAACGTGTGAATTTGGGATTGGGATTAAAGAGGCTGGGGCTCACATGTCCTGAAGCCGCAGTTGTCATTCAAGGCTAAATTAGCACGCATCTGATGGGTGGCCAGACATACATACACAGAGGGAAACCAAGGGGCCTTCCCTGGCTCTGCCAGTATCGTGAGGCAAGACAAGCTCATCGAATCAAAACAATAGACTATGGAGATTTGGTGACAGCAGGTTTCACTGGTTCTAAGACTCAGA
>NW_026077947.1:0-1075 GCF_014885135.2 Alexandromys fortis
CGCCGGCCTTGTCTGTGGACCTCACTCCTCAGGTTTTCTCTCTGGAAACGGAGAGCCTCAGAGACAGCTGCAGTACCTCCTCTGGTTGTGTAGGCTCCGTTCTGGAGAGCAGAGTCCTCCTAACCCCTGACTGCTCACCAGACTTCCTAGGGAAGCCAGGTACTTTCCACCTTGTACAGTTCAAAGAGGAGATTTTGGTATGATGCCCCTGCCCCTGGGTCTGTCGGAAGAGCCTCTGGTGACGGCTCAGGGTTTGTAGCCACGCTGTAGAGCATAAGTTACTAGGAACCCAAGTCATTAATTAGTCCATTAAACATGAACTCGCCACCAGGAGCCTCCCAGAGTCCCGGAAGGTGTGCTAGAGGTCTTTCTTCCGGCTCCTCCCCGTCCCCGTGAGCTTCCGGAGGCCTGTGGGATCCGGGTACCAAAGACCCACCTGGGCAGTGGTGGACAACCCTGAGCTACACAGAGGAAGCCAGCACTCTACAATTCAGAGTAGGTGAGGACGTCTGGGGAGCATACACTCCCAGCTTCCTCACAAGTCACCCCAGACTCCCCTGGGTTCAGAGGCTAGTGGCTTCTTTAAGAAAATGGGTTGATAGTTAAACAATTTAATTTAAAAAAAAAAATTCAGCTAGATTTCGATTCAATGAGTGTTGCTCTCTGATAGTATTCTAGGAGACCTGTAACGTGTTAAGATGACTTTTGATGATGAGGGGGGCTTGCCTTTGAGACATACACATTAATGACCTTGGCTATGTTACCAACCTTACGGCTTTGTGATCCATTCACTGTGGACCCCATGAATCGTCACCTTCTGTCCCCCAAGCAGTCCTGTAGGATCCCCACAGGTGATGTGTGTACACCACAGAGGGGTCAGTGTGTGCATCTGTGTAAGGGGCTAGTGAGTGGTTAACAAGTCAAGCTATGTTATCATGGACTGCTAGGACCCTAGGTTCTGGCACTCCGCTACAAGGCGATAGACTTGAGTTTAAGGAGCACACATTTTAAAATCACTTTGAGATGGGGAAGGAGGCAAGTAGAGAGCTGGCAAAAAAAAAAAAAAAAAAAAAAA
>NW_026077948.1:0-1012 GCF_014885135.2 Alexandromys fortis
CCTAACCCTAACCCTAAACCTAACCCACTAACCCTAACCTCCTAACCATAACCCCATAACCCTAACCCTAACCATCTATCCCTAAACCTAAACCTAACCCTAACCCTATCCCTAACAATAACACTAAACCTAGCCCCTAACCCTAACCCTAACACCTAACCCTAACCCTAACCCTAACCCTATACCTAACCCTAAACCGAACGCTAAACCTACCCCTAGCCCGAACCCTAACCCTAACCTTAACCCCCTAACCCTAACCCTAACCCCCTAACCCTAACCCTAACACTATCCCTAAACCTAACCCTAACCCTAACACTAAACCTAACCCTAGCCCAAATCATAACCCTAATCCTAACCCTAACCCTAACACTATTCCTAACCCCCTATTCCTAACCCCCTAGCCCTAAGCCCCTAACCTTAACCCTAACCCTAACCCTACCCTAACCCTACCCTAACGCTAAGCATTACCCTAACCCTAAACCACTAACCCTAACCCTAACACTAACCAGTAACCCTAGCAGTAACCAGTAATCATAAAAAAATAACCCTAAACCTAACCGAAACCCTAACCCTAACCCTATCCCTAAACCTAACCCAACCCTAAACATAACCCTAACACTAGCCCGAAACCTAACGCTAACCCTAACCCTAACTCTAGCCCGAACCCTAACCCTAACCCTAACCCTATCCCTAAACCTAAACCCCTAACCCTAACCCTCTAATCCTAAAGCTAAAAATAACCCTAACCCTATCCCTAACCCTAACACTAAACCTAACCCCTAACCCTAACCCTAACACCTAACCCTAACCCTAACCCTAAACTTATCCCTAAGCCTAAACCTAACCCTAACCCAAGCCCGAACCCAAACCCTAACCCTAAAACCCTAAACCTAACCTCCTAACCCTAACCCCCTAATCCTACCACTAACCCTAAACCTATCCCTAACCCTAACCCTAACCCTAACACTCAACCTAACCCTAGCCCGAACCATCACCCTAACCCTAACCCTAA
>NW_026077949.1:0-1075 GCF_014885135.2 Alexandromys fortis
GCTGCCTTGCATAGTCTTAAAAAGACTTTTCATTGTGCAAAAACATCTGTCACAGTCATTCTGGTATAAATATGCTGCTGTTTATACAATGTGCTGTAGTGGTGGGAGCGGTGGGCTGCATTCCCACCCAGCTCCCGCACAGCTTTACCCGAAATAATTACACAAAAACTGTATTCTTTTAAACACTGCTTGGTCCATTAGTTTCAGCCTCTTACGGGCTAACTCTCACATCTTGCTTTAACCCATATTTAGTAATCTGTGTAGCACCACGAGATGGTGGCTTACTGGGAAAGATTCAGCATGTCTGACATGGATGGCAGCTGGCTCCATGGCGTCTGTCTCAGAGAGGAGAGCTATGGCAACTGCCTAACTTCCCTTCTTCCCAGCATTCTGTTCTGTTTGCTCTGCCTACCTAATTTTCTGTCCTATCAAAGGGTCAAGGCAGTTTCTTTATTAACCAATGAAAGTAACACATAGACAGATGACCCCCTTCCATCTCTAAAACTTATGTTTTTACAAACTCAAAGAATTATTGTTAGTTCTAGGGAGCCAAATTGAAGGATCCACCTTAAACAGGTCAGGTATACACCTGTCAATTCCCTGGTCCTGAAATTTTTTCTTCCTAAACTTAACTTTGTCCTCTTTTCTGCCATCACTTTGCCAGGTCCAAGAAACACCAGAGAGTTTCATACCACAAGCCCTGGATAGGAGTAAAGCAACCTGCTACCCCAGGATGTGACCAGCACCCAGCTTTTTCAGGCCCCTCCCCTCCAGACGATGCCCACAAATAAGCAGGAAGCAGTCTTGAGAATCCACCACCCCAATTCCTTCAACCTGCCATGCCTAACCCCTTGTCTTTTTATTATAAGAGAAAAATGGAAATGTTATCATTTTGCTGACCTTCCCTCTTACCTGGGTACCCTGTCCCTTTAAGAGACAAGCTCTGCCCACTCCCAACCTTCCCCCCTTCCATGGAGGCAAGCAGATCCCCTGCCTCCTCTCCATCCTGCTCTCTCTCTCTTCCAGTCCCTCTTCTGATGAGGTATCTACTGCCCCTCTCCCTTCTCCCCCCCCC
>NW_026077950.1:0-1019 GCF_014885135.2 Alexandromys fortis
AAAAATCTATTTATTTATTATGTATACAGTATTCTCAATATTCTGTCTGCCTGCAGGCCAGAAGAGGGCACCAGATCTCATTACAGATGGTTGTGAGCCACCATGTGGTTGCTGGGAGCTTGAACTCAGGACCTTCAAAGGGCAGGCAGTGCTCTTAACCTCTGAGCCATCTCTCCAGCCCCCAAGAAACAGAATATTCACAAGCCTACACAGATTAAGGCAAAATGTTCAAGGTGGTCCTCAACATCTTTCTAAAAGGAATCAATCTATTACTCAGCCCCCTCTCTCTGTGTGTGTATCTCATTATGCTGCCTTGGCTGACCTAGAACTCACTATGTAGACTAGGGTGGCCTTAAACTCACAAAGAGCCACCTGCCTCTTGATGTGAGATTCTCCTCTGTACCACATCAGTCTCTGCCTCTTGACTAAAGGTTTTTCCCTATAGTTTTAAAGTACAAAGATAACCTGCAGTGATCAAAGCAGGAGACTGAAGCATACTTACCAGAGTATCTGTTTCAGTCAAGCTGTCATCTTGATTTTTAATCCAAGTAGATTTGACTTTTTCTAGAGCAGCCAATTCCATCTGAAAAAAATTACTAATAATTAATTATTCCTAATCCAAATAACCAGCACTCTTATTTTATGAAGTCCCCCCAAGAAGCTTAATATATTTTCACTTCATCCTCAACCTCATGCAGCCTTTAATGTTTTCATCTTTTGAGAGGAGATGGCGTGTGTGTGTGTGTATGTGTGTGTGTGTGTGTGTGAAAATTAAGCCCCAGAAGGGCTCGTTTGTTTCAGGAAACCATTAAGTATGGATCGGAGAGATGACTCATTGAGCACTTGCTGCTCTTGCAGAGAACTTGGGTTTGATTCCCAGCACCCATATCAGGTAGTTCTCAACCACCTGTAACTCCAGTTCAAGGAAATCCAATACCTCTTCTGGCCTTTGAGGGCACTCATACTCAAATGCATATTCTCATATACAAACATAATTAAAAATAAATATTTTAAAAATT
>NW_026077951.1:0-1074 GCF_014885135.2 Alexandromys fortis
GTACAATGTCAATGTGTCTAGCTGTTAATTAACAGAGATTCATCTGCCTTTGCTGTCAGAATGCTGTGATTAAAGGTATTTGTTTCCATTCATGTATGATTTAGTCTATTGATTGATATCATTCGCTTTTTTCAAATGTGGTTCTAGCTTAAAAATTCTGTTTGATTCTTATTAAACTGAAAAATAATGAGCTAAAATGAATTATCTCTTTTATTTTACTATATAAATGAAAAGCTCACAACATCCTTTCAGATAACTACATAATAATATTATATACCATGTGTGTGTCCTGTAATAGTGCAAAATAAAATGAGCTACTAGCATCTCTCGGTGGCTTGATTTCTTTCCTTGCTATTTGATTTAATTGAATCTCCACATATTTTACTACTTATTAGTCATCAATAGTCTTCCAATATTGGCATACACGGGAAACCATGAATCCTACCCTCTTTTTACCTTTTCTCTCACTGACTAATTCAATAATTTCCTTTTATTGAGTCTTTACCACATGTACAACGTTATCTTATTTATATCTACAAATATAAAACTCAATAGGATATGTTGGAGGTTTCAAGGAAATTGAAGACTACAGGTTAGATAAAAGCAAAATACAATAAGACATCAAAGGAAATGGTGATTGCTGAAATCATATAAATGTTGTATTGAATAGATGCAGCAGATAACAGGAAAGCGAAAGCAGACAGGACAGAATATTTGAGCTAGGTTTAGATGGACAAATCTGATTTCATTTCACAGGGAAAGAAGGCCGTGTATTTTACAGTGAATTCCATAATTATTACATAAATGGAAAGATACAAACTGTTAGGGTAAAGATTAACGCTACTGAGAAGGAGTTAATGTAAAACAATACTTATAGATAAGATCTAAAAGTTTTTAGTAAACATGTACAAGTTGGATAAAAATCAATTAAAATGGAGATTTGGGGGGGACATATATTTAATATAATAAGATTGGCTGAGTCTGAACATTGGAAACAGACTAGAAGGCAACATTCTTCCACGGCTTGCATTTCAGATTCTGCTGCTATGAGATTCTGCACTGACTGCTCTCTGT
>NW_026077952.1:0-1074 GCF_014885135.2 Alexandromys fortis
TTTGTCTTAAATATTTCTTCACACATAGTGAACTCTAGCCCAATATTGGTCAAAATATTGTAACTGAGTTTGAAATTGTCTATACCAGAATGCTGAGTCTATCTAGCATCTGAAATTCCAGCTAATTACAGACTTAAACCTTTTCAAAGTATAATCACATAAAGCCAATCCTAATTTTAGTCAGTAGGATGTTTTTTAATGTTGATTCCTATAGCATGGCTATTGATGTTGCATAGTTCATGTGCTGGAATGAAGAATACTAATCCTATTTTGTCCAGTTTTTATTTAAGCCATGAACCATTTTCTTCTTGTAGTAACATTTTCTTCATTGAATTGTTTTCCCACTTTTTCCTCAAAGCTATGTATTCTATCCATTCTTATTATTAGGATATATAATGTTACACGTTATAAGCATGTAATAAAATAACTTTGATAAACTCATAAATTAGTTTCTTACCAAAAATTTAAAAACACACAAAATAACTCTCTATTTTAAAGTCTCTATTTTAAAATGCATTGTTCATTATCCAACTAAATATCTGTTGAATACTGACAGTAGGGTATATAAATCATAGGGATAAATCAGTGTGACGGTTATTATCCAAAAACAAATGACACTAGAGAAAACTCAGTGAAAAAGAGCACTTGCCACAAAAGCCTGACTCCATGCCTTCAGGTCCATAGACACAATAGCACAAACCCTTTTAAATCCTATTCATCCCTACAGGGTGATGGGAACCTGTGAAATTTCACAGTGTCTCTGTTAGTATCATTCAGTAAGCGGCAAATCCCTTGTCTCTTAGGAAGTAGAGAGCTATCCCAAATACACTGTGGCTTTTATGTGCCACCAAGCAGACATGAATGTGCAAGCACATGTACAAACACACACCCTATCTCACACACACATAGACACAAACACATACCAAAATAAAACCAACACAGAATTGCACTATTAGAATTTTAATTGGACAATTCATCCCGTGCTATTCAAAAACATTTTCATTTTTAATTAATTTGCATTAATTTTAATAAAATTATCTTTTTCCTTTTTTGGTCCCTACTTTCAATCTTTCC
>NW_026077953.1:0-1107 GCF_014885135.2 Alexandromys fortis
GCCTGGTCTACAAGAGCTAGTTCTAGGACAGGCCCCAAAGCTACAGACCTGTTTCAAATAAACCAAAACAGACAAAAAAAAAAAAAAAAAAGCCCAAGAAATTAGGTGTGCTGTAACTCAGTGGTAAAGTGTATGTTTCACATAGAAAAAGGAAGGTCAGGAAGGCCCTGGTTTTAATCCCTAGCATACACATGCACATACATGTTGGTTGTTTTTTACTCTTTATGCTTTTTGAGGGTCCCACCACCCAGCTCCCAAATAAATCACACACGAAGGCTTATTCTTAGTTCTGAGTGCCTGGTCTTAGCTTGGCTTGTTTCTTGCCAGCTTTTCTTAACTTAAATTGTCCCGTCTATCTTTAGCCTCGGGGCTTTTCTCTATTTCTGTCTACCTTTTCTTCCCTTCTTACTCCGTGGCTGGCTGGCTGGTTGGCCCCTGAAGTCCCCCTCCTTCCTCTCTCATTCCCTGGTCTCTCTTTTCTCCAGATTTCTCCTATTTATTCTCTCTGCCTGCCAATCCTGCTTATTTCTCTCTCCTGCCTTGCTATTGGCTGTTCAGCTCTTTATTAGACCATCAGGTGTTTTAGACAGTTCATAGAGTTAAACAAATGCAACGTAAACAAAAGTAAAACAGCTTAAAATAATGTTCCCCAACACATACACCCAAACATGCACACAGAGATACAAGTAACACTTGAGAATGATAAAACATTCAAACAAAACAGATGTATGTACAATAAAAAGTGATCTAGACATAGTGGAGTGTGTGTGCAATCCCAGAATCCAGGATGGACAGAGGAGGATTCTGGCAGATTCCAGGGAAAATTTTTTCCCTTTAAATCACATACACTAAATGATTGCATATGACTGACCTTAAAATATTCCTAAATATTTTCCATGCCTAGACAAAAATTCCTCTTTTATAAAATGGCATCCTAGTACAAATAAGAAAGCAATTTCATTTTCAGTTAAATGAAATATATCTCGCACTATAGGGCAATTCATTTTCATCTTTTATGTGTGTGTGTGTGTGTGTGTGTGTGTGTGTGTGTGTGAGAGAGAGAGAGAGAGAGAGAGAGAGAGAGAGAGAGAGAGAGAGAGAGAGAGA
>NW_026077954.1:0-1058 GCF_014885135.2 Alexandromys fortis
TGTATATATTATATTAATACCTATCCTACTCCAGTAGTTAGGTAGGATAGGTAGTTACTTAATATAGCCTTGTATATATTATATTAATACCTATCCTACTCCAGTAGTTAGGTAGGTTCTACAGAATGTCTGTTTACCAAAAAATGGGCTACTGGAATGTCAATTTATCCCTTTAGTGTTTTCTTATTAGCTCCTTTATTAATACTAGGTGTATTTACTTGAGATTTATTAGTGTTACTATGCGGCTTTTTAATAACCATGATTGGTATAGTTGGATTGTCTTTATCTCTCCCACGTAATAATTATTATTGGGCGTTTTTACTTTTTATTATAACTGAGCTTTGTTTGTTTATAGCATTTTTACATAGATGTTCGTGGTTCTTTAGGAGGGATTGACAAAGTGTAAGGGACTCCTTAGAAATTCCTTTTGTGGGGTGTTTTTTATTATTAGGTTCTTCAATATCTATAACAGGGTTTCACCATGTTTTAAGTTGGGAGTATTCTTATATTTTGCTGTGTCTTACAGCCCTATTGGGGAGGGGGTTTGTACTTTTACAGGTTATAGAATTTGCTGAAGCAGCAGTAGGGTTTAGTTGAAATGGGTTTTATGGTGCTTGCTTAGGTACAGTTGGTTTACATTTTACTCATGTTTTCGTTGGGGTGTTAATGATGATTATTTTGGTGGTTTTAACCCCACCTCGTGGTGGTTTTTATTACTGTACTTTGCTCACTTGATACTGGCATTTTGTGGATTATATTTGGTTGTTGGTTTACACTTTAGTGTATATTTGTTTTATACGTAGGTTATTTAAACTTATAAATTGTGGTTTTATAGATTGCTTGTGTGCGTGTAAAAATGATGGATAAAATTCGTCGTGGGTTATTGGATTTGCCTATTAGCTACTCTCTAGGGTATTGTTGGTGTAGTGGTTCATTGTTATCTGCTGTAATAGGGATTCAAGTATTAACAGGGATTATTTTGTCATTTGTTTATATTGCCACCCCAACCCAGGCTTTTTTTTGCGTGTTTGGGGAGACTATAGACTCTTTTTTTTATT
>NW_026077955.1:0-1074 GCF_014885135.2 Alexandromys fortis
GTAAAATCAAGAGTGACAGAGCTTCAGGAGAAAAGGCAAACAGCTTGGGAGAGTCTGGGCAGTAAGCCTAGCCATGCTGGTGTCTAAGCTATGCTGCAAGGTGCAGAGTTGCAGGTGTCATTCTAGAACAGAAGATAGATAAATTTATTGATGAATTAGATAAATTTATTGTTTTGTCCAAAGTATTATTGCAAACAGCTGAAAAAAAAAACAGACACTGAAAAAATGTCATGCTCAGACGTCTAAGAAAGTTCTAGTGTAAGGGACAGGGTGAAGCATCTCTTCATCCTAAGGAGGTCTGAAACTCATAGGGGCAGGATGTAAACTGTTATCTACAGTTTACAAGTCCGGTTTTAAAGAAAGGACATTTCTCATCATTATTTTAGAAAAATAACTATTTTCAGTAAAAGAAAAAAAATAGAGAAAAAAGAAATATTTCTTTTGCATCTGATTTAATTTGCTACAGTTTAACTCCAGACAAATATATTTTGATTTTTAAATCTTACAATTATAAACCTTTGACATATTTGTTTTCATATTTTCTGAGCCTTCCATATCTAATATGACCAGAAGAAATCCTGATCCTTCTGGTCCTGGGATGCATTAATAATAAGAGTATTGCTTAGCATGACTTTTAATGATGACAGGGTGGGTAGCACGACAAGGGTCTTTGGTATACACTGCGTGTTTGTGTCAGCTGTCCCCCCTCATGGAAGGACAGTATGGTTCCCGATCCCCACAGCACGCCTGAAATTACACACAGCACTGACTCCACAGTCATTTCACTGAAATCCCTTGCCGCTCTTCTGGTTGAGTGGGGGAACACTCCCCTTTTCAGTTGAAGATTTTTTACAATATGTCTTCTTTTTTTGCATATCTAAATGAAGATCATTGCTACTTTTGAATGCAGGGTCATCTTTTAAGTAAATTAAAGATTAGCTGAAGATGAGTACTCTGCTAGTTAGTCTCACAACTCGGGATGCTACTAAGTGAATAGCAAATATGTAGTGTATGCAACGTGTATGCACTGAACAAAGGGATGAATTCCTTCTTGGAATAAACTCTGTGGTTCTT
>NW_026077956.1:0-1032 GCF_014885135.2 Alexandromys fortis
CCCAAATTCCGACTTCTAGTGCACAGAGAGACATCCCACCCTCTAACAACCAGAAATCCATAATCGAACACAGCTCCTATCCATGCGCTAGGAGTAACAGTAATAAGCAAGCAAAAAAACTGGGTGATGCGACTAACGAAATATTCTCTCCCACAAATAAAAACTCCACACACAGCAGGTCGCAGTGCATCATTGTCAAAGGAATCACAGAATCGACCGACGGAACTCAGAAAGAGAAGATTTTACATGATCTGACAGTTTTCCAAAGTTGTGTTATGCCGCTACTACAAGGGAATGATAGTATCCAAGTACTTAAAGCGCAACGCTTAGGAATCGCAACAGAGAACGAAAGACCGAGGCCTCTCAGAATTATCCTTAATGACTCCAGCCAATCAGAAATTCTTCTTAATCGCAAGAGTCTTCTACGCAGTAACAATCCGACTGTTTTTTTTCAACCGGACTATTCTCCGAAAGAACGTCAAAAATTCAGGGAACTGTATGTGGAGCTAAAAAGCAGGAAAGAGAATGGCGAAATCGGTATCCGGATTCAGAATGGTCAGATTGTACAGTACAGGAACACACATCTCTGGGAAAACCCATTTGTAATAATGAGAACCGCATAAAGAACCTCGTTATAGACACGGAATTTCAGAATAAACAGTGTCTATGTAATTGCAGACTAGCTATATGCACCTGCATCGCATTTGGACTAAGATCACCTGAAATTACCCGTCATAGCCCTTGCATTAAAACAGACAAATCCAGTCATTTTATAAGTGATCGTAAATTATCTTTCATGTATACAAATGCACAGAGTCTCTATAATAAACTTGACGAGCTCCAAGCACGCATATCACAAGAACTGCCACACATAATTGCCATAACAGAGAGCTGGTTCAACACTGAAATGAACAATTCAGAAGTTAACATTCCTGGTTATCAGATTTTCAGACGAGACCGCAAAGCTCCTAGGAATGGAGGAGGAATTGTTATTTATATTGATGATAAAATATCAGCAACTGAACTGTCTCC
>NW_026077957.1:0-1013 GCF_014885135.2 Alexandromys fortis
ATACCAGCATATGTTTTAAAAACCTTAAGAAACAAAACCCATGTTAGAATAGCAAATATCAAAAGAGGAAGAAAAAAGTACCCATGAGCACTATTGGTGACAAAATATATTTAATACAACCATTTTGAAAATTAGTATGGGAGTTCCTCAAAAAAAATTCATTTGGGTTTATATACAAAGAAAATGAAATCAGTATTTCAAAAAGACATCTGCATTTTCATGTTTATTCATAACTGTAATATCGATGGAATGAAAGAAAATGCTGATAAATGAATAAAGAAAATGCAAATTTCACATTTCATGAAACTTTTAAATATATGCAATTAAATGTGATAATTTAAAGTAAATACTAATAACTTTCAATAAAATTAAGAAACATGTTGCATGCACACTCTGTGGAATACTACTTAGCTTTTACAAGGAAACTAGCATTTTTATTATGATAACATAGATAAACTGTGAAGATATTACAATAAAGGAAGCAATTCATGTAATGAAAGAAAACATTGAATTATTTCACTTTATAGGGGAATTTTAGGTTGAAATCATGTGATAGTGAGCCACCTACCCAGTCTATAGAATTGTGATGCAAATTAATGCATATATAATTATAGTTTGATGAAGAAAATTTCCAGATCTCTAATATAAAGCATGCTCACATAGAGAGAGGAATGAGCTGTATATTAAAAATTAGAAAGGAATTTATTGTAAGTATTCTTATCAGTAAAATGATACATATTTGAGAAATCTGAGAAATTTGAGAAAAAAAGTGTTAATTATTCAAAAAATCAAATTCTATATAAGAATATCCAGTTCAGGAGCCCTTTCCTCTGCTGCCCAAGGTCCTAGCTGGGGACATCCCTGTGGACACCTGGGATCTCCTCTAGAGCCAAGTCTCTTGTCAACCCTAAAATGGCTCCCTTAATATAGATATCTCCACCCTCCCACTCCCCCAAGGACTCTCCAGTCTTTCCCTTTTCCCTTCTCTCTCCTTCCCCCACCCCCAGCCCTAC
>NW_026077958.1:0-1042 GCF_014885135.2 Alexandromys fortis
GGTTGTGAGCCACCATGTGGTTGCTGGGAATTGAACTCAGGACCTCTGGATGAACAGTCAGTGCTCTTAACCTCTGAGCCATCTCTCCAGCCCCAGCTTCCTTTTTCTTAATACAAGCAGTTCTTTCTGCATTAGAAGCCCCAGTAGCTTAAGATTTTTCCTACTGGTTATGGGTGAGTTCTGGTATTGTATGTGCTTCCCCCTTGCTCAGTCATCTGTTGTTGACAGTGTCTTGTTAAAATCAGGGTGCTTTCTCTCAAGGCTTCTTTCTGTTTTGTTTTATGTGTATAGGAGTTTTGTCTGCCTGTTTGTCTATGCACTGTGTGCATGCCTGATACCTGAAGAGGCCAAAAGATGGCAATGGATACCCTGGAAGTGGAGTTACTGACAGTTGTGAGCCACCGTGTACATGCTGGGAATTGAACCCAGGCTCTCTTAACCACCAAGCCGTCTTTCCACCACCACTACCCTAGGGTTTTTTTTTTTTTTTTTTTTTTTTTTTAAAGACAGGGTCTGTGTATTCCTAGCTGTCTTGGAACTCTGTATAGACCAGGCTAGTCTTAAATTCACAGAGATACGCCTGCCTCTTCTGAGTGCTGGGATTAAGGCTTTTGACATTATGTCTGGCCTCTCTCAAATCTTTAATGTTGGAGGTCCTGGGAATATAGGATGAGGTGCCTAGGTTGGAGAGCAAAGAAAAAATGTCCCTGTAAAAGAGAACCTTTCATAGGAATTAGTGTTAATAAGATGTGAGGAATAAGGGTCTAACAACCGTATTCAATGATTATCCAAACAAGGTTCATGAGTGCGGAGTAGTAGTTCACATTTGCTCACTGTCCTATTTTAGCAGGAATATTCTTTTTTCAGATTTATTTAACTTTATTTTATATGCATTGATGTGAAGTGTGAGATCTCCTAGAACTGATTACAAGCAGTTGTGAGCTGCCATGTGGGTGCTGGGAATTGAACCCAGCTCCTCTAGAAGAGTAGCCAGTGCTCTTAACCACTGAGCCATCTCTTCAGCCCTTTAGCAGGAATATTC
>NW_026077959.1:0-1077 GCF_014885135.2 Alexandromys fortis
GCCCTCCCTGTTCTAGTTTCCTTGGGCACAAAGCATGCATTTGATGGATAAACATGCATGCAGGTATTCAGACATAAGAATAAAAATAAAATAAATAAATCATGAAATTAAAAAGGAGAAACAGTTACTTGGAGTTAGGAAGCGAGCTCAGTGAAATGCTAGCTATTAAGCACAGTGACCTGAGTTCTTATCCCTTGGAGCCCATGTAAACGTTGGACATGGTGGCGCATGTGTGTAACTCCAGCAGTGTGAAAAGCAGCTGGTGTGGGTTTTTGATTGCATTTGTATATTCAGCACTTTTTCTTCACCCATTGCTCCGTTGATGGGCACTTGGGCTGATTTCACTGTTTAGCTCTGTGAGTAGTGCTACAATAAATACTGAACTTCTTATCTCTATATTTGGTTGGCTTAGGGTCTTTTATTTATATTCCCAGAAATTCTATGACTGAGCATGTTAGGGTTTCTGCTGCTGTGAAGAGCCACTGTGACCGTGGTAACTCTGATCAAGAAAGCATTAGATTGGAGCTGGCTTACCATTCAGAGGTTTAGTCTGTTATTGTCATGATAGGAAGCAAGGTGGCAAACAGGTACACCTGATTCTAGAGAAATACATAGAGTTCTA
Source organism: Alexandromys fortis (assembly GCF_014885135.2). Classification (NCBI taxonomy): domain Eukaryota; kingdom Metazoa; phylum Chordata; class Mammalia; order Rodentia; family Cricetidae; genus Alexandromys; species Alexandromys fortis. The sequence goes on from NW_026077959.1 coordinate 623, forward strand.
CATCTGGATCAGTAGGATGCAGGAAGAGAGGTTCACTGGTCCTGGCTTGAGTATTAAAACCTCAAAGACCACCCCTCAGTGATGAACCTCCTCCAACAAGGCCACACCTCATAACAGTCCCACTCCCTATGAGCCTATGGGGGCCGTTTTCATTCAAACCACCACACTGTGTAATAAAATAGCTATTTTTTTCTGTTTTGGGGGGAGGAGTCTCCATACTGATTTCTATGATGGGACAAATAAATAACATCTCCATATGCTTGAAAGCTTATTTTTTTCCATGAGGGGGTATATTGTTTGTTTGTGTTTTAATGTTTGTCATTCTGCAAGCTTGACGTTGTTGTGGTCCAGATCTCCTTTGATTGATACCTTCATTTGAGTTTTGTTAATTCTGGCTTAGGCTTTTCTCAAATTTCTCCCTCTCTCTCTCTCTCTCTCTCTCTCTCTCTCTCTAT
>NW_026077960.1:0-1003 GCF_014885135.2 Alexandromys fortis
GAAAATTCTAAACTGTTGGGAAACTGAATTATACACTTCTTTCTTGTTAGCCATTTGATCAATATCTCCCCCACTCCCTCTCCACCTATAGTATGGTAATAATCATACCCTCTCCCAAGTTCCATTTCTTCAGATTGCACATATGAGTATGATGAAGAATTATTTGCATCCCTCTGCCAGGCCTATTTCACTTAGTATACTCTCCTCTGGGTTCAAGCCTCATTATTTGTCATTTGTAATGACGTGAATGCTTCATTCACTTTTAAGTACTCTTCTGTCATGGATATAGACCACGTTTTCTCTATCTATTCATTTGCTGATGGGTACCTAGCTAGCTCCATATCTTAACTATTGGGAATAATGGCTGCAATTGCATAAGACTGCAGATACCTGACATATAAATGTAATTTCTATTTTAACGTGTTTTGGTCTTCCAACTACCTGCAATTCCTCCATTTTATACTCTGCCAAGATTCCAACTGAAACGTTTTTGGCACACTACAGTGATATGAGCTCCTCTCCAAAGTTTTGCCCTCTCATAGATCTGTGTGTTTGTTGCACATACTATTTCACTAAAAAATTAAATAGTTTTTTATGTTATGAGTTTAAATAGAAGTTTAAATGTCTGCCTTCTGAGGAAGGAGCCAGCCAGTATGACAATACGAAAGCTGATTTCTATATTGAGAGCATTTCCTGGTGCTGGGTGAGAAACACTATCTTAGAGGTTTGTGTTATTTGCTTATCACACCGAGTGTTTTATGCACTAATATTTTTGTCCAATACCTTCAGACATGAGATTTATATTAAAATGATGACTAACTGAACCTACTACCAGCGTAAATTGCAACAAATACCCTTATTATCTTTAAACCAGTGACAGGGAGAATGGTTGGTTACAGCTATAACAATCATTTATTAAGTGTTTACTATGTACCAGGCACTCTTTATAATGTTTTACATTGTAGCAAATAATCAATATTCACAGAGTTATTTCAGAGGAATT
>NW_026077961.1:0-1072 GCF_014885135.2 Alexandromys fortis
TTTTAGTCACAGAATTATGTAATTTCAGTTGTCTGTTGCAGAAGGAGCAGGCCAACCATGAGCTTCTGAAAGCCATATGTGCTATGTATCTTCAGGTTTTTGTCCTACATGTGTAGAAAAGTCACTATACATCTGTCTCCTTTTGTGTACGACAAAGAAATGAGGAAAACATACAAGAGAACAATGGTAGTCTCAGCACATATGGAATCAAACTCAATTGATGGTTTTATAAACTATTATTCTTTTGGCATCTTACTCATTTTAAAAATAAAATAAATTATCCAATACCAATAATTTCCTATCCTAGGTGTTTGGAGCAAATGCTATTGCACTTCTTAATTTGTTTATCTAGAAGAGGTAAATACTTAGAAACAAACTTGATCCTGTTCTTGTCCTGTCTAAAGCACACAGGACTCAGGGAAGCAATCTTTCTCTAAAACAATGTTCATCTAAAAACCCTGTTCTAATATTTTTCAGCACTTGAGACTTGATGTTTTTTCCGGTGCCTAGCATTTCCTTATTTCCTTTATTACTCCCTATCTCTAAAGCAGCACACATACAGATATATCATTATCTTATCATTCTCTTTATAATCTTATACTTCATTTCCCGAAAAAAAAACAGGACTTTTGAATTTTATCATAAAAGCTAAAAAGTTGATACCTCACTCCATTCCACAAACATTGTTTTCTTAGATTGAGAAGAAGGACTAACCTTGTTGATATTTTCCAAATGGACTTGAACTCACATTATATTTTTATTTCCTCCTTAGACAGCACAGAAATACTATGTAATTATAAGTAATTAATACCAGAGAATCCTTGGTGTCCTAAACACAGGGTGGCAGAACTCAATATTCATTGTTCCAGGTCTTCACATTTACTGAAATCTACCTGGTTGTTGTTCCTTTGATAATAAATGTTCTTTCTTTGACTTCTTATGAAGTCTGGTTAAGGAGTGGAAAGAAAACAGTAATGACCTTTGGGAGACTGTATTCCCAGAGTCTTCCCCCATGGTCAAAATAAAATTGCACATCAAAAATGAACTTTAAATTCTATTGTTTGTTGAATTT
>NW_026077963.1:0-1011 GCF_014885135.2 Alexandromys fortis
AAAATAAAAAGAAAAAAAAATCTTTTTTCTCTTCTTTATTGACTCTTTGGGACTTTCACATCATGCACCCCAATTCTGCTCATTTCCCAGTCCTCCCATATCTTCTCCTCATCCATGTCATGCCTCCACAAAAGGCATGCAAACAAACAAACAAAAGCAAAAACAAAGAGAAAATAAAAAACACAACCCCCTCAAAGAAAAAAAAAAGTACAACAACAGAAAAACCTTTTGGTTTCTTCTTTCCTGCTTCTCCAACTCCTTTTCGTTCATCCTGATGGCAATGGAGGCTTCGGGTGCCATAGAGCATCCCTCTTTGTCCCATCAGTTTTACTGGCAAATGTTCATTGCACTGGTCTGGTTCAAGGCCTTGAGAAGAAACAAATCTTTAAAAAGGAATTTTACAGTGTAAGAGGTGATGCGGTGGGGCCATCAGAAGTGCCAGTGTGGCTAGGGCTAAGCAACAGTACACAGCCTTGATGGTCATTCCCCTAGATGGCATATGGAACATTATTGGAAGAACAACTCATGTGGGGTCTAAAATAAGGGAGGGGGAGACAGGCTTGCGGTGAACTGCTGTGCTGGGGACTTCATTTGGAGTTTAACTGGGAGGCAAGCCTTCATTGTGCAGGAGTCGAGTATTTTTAAAAGACTGTATTTTTATGAGTATTCATGTATGTCTGAGCACTCTGGGCATGTGGTGCCAGCAGAGGCCAGAAGAGGGCATCAGATCCCAAGGCACTGGAGTTACAGAAAGTGGTGAGCCATTGCGTGGGTGCTAAGACCTCTCTCAGGTCCTCTGGGAGAACAACCAGTGCTCTTAACTGTTGAGCCATGTCATCAAGTCCCAGAGAGTCATAATGCTTGTACACAGAAGAAACCGCAGCACAGACGTCAAAATTTTTTTTAATTTTTTTTATTGAGAAAAAGAAAAAAAAGGTTTCTGCCTCCTCCCAGCCTCCCATTTCCCTCCCCCTCCTCCCACCCTTCTCCTTCTCCCCCCACTCCTCTCCC
>NW_026077964.1:0-1074 GCF_014885135.2 Alexandromys fortis
ACGCAGTGGAAACAAAGGGGGTTTTGTCTGTGTAAAATGCTGGTTGTTGAGGAAAAGCCAATTAGGAAGGGATGAGAAAGTAAAAAAAAAAAAAAATTCCCCTGTGGAGCTCCTGCAAGGGACCTCCTGGTCCTCTCAAGGACTCGGGGGGGGGGGGGGCTGACAGGCTTAGCTGTATGTGCATTGCAGCACGATCACTAACGACGCTGACATCGACTAGGCAAACTTCGGTTATGTATTTGGTGGCATGAGGTAACTAACTGTGCAGAGATAAAAGAGGTGGAGAAAGAAAGGGATCGGAGTCGGTTGATCAATGAGCTGTGGGTGAGAAACAGGGCAAGAAGGATGCGGGCTGCACGGCTGACCGCAGCAGGAGAGGGCAGCCCGTGAGCCCTTGCCTGTGTTAGTGGATGCCCACGGGCCTGTCTGCTAGGGGAGAGGTCTGTCTAAGAAATGGACATAGGCGGGGGTCACAGAATGCTGCTCTTAAGGGTCTCAGCTCCAGTGTCTCCACTCTTGTGAAAAGGGAACTCATGCCTACCTTGCAGGAGGCCGCGATTGTGAGCGGTGGTGCTTGGGTGAAAAGGAGGCTGAGCCGGAACATGGGGAGCTTCTCACCTTCGCAGTATCCTTAAGGGTTTAGCTTGCGGAAAAGAGACAACGGGTGAGGTGTAGACGTGACAATCTCTTGTCTTCTGTTGTATCATAAAACAAAAGACCTTTGAACTTGCTGGTTTAACCCCGTCAGAAGGTTGCTGTGGTGTCTTAATTTTTTTTTCTCCTTAAGCAAAATAGGCAATTTAGAGAAAGAGTAGATGGAATTCTTTTCCTTTATAAGAGCCTGAGAGGAAACAGGCAGCCAAGTTGTAATCAGTTCCCCCACATCGAAGGCGACGGGACTCAGCAGGCCAAGGAAAACAATGGCAGAGACATGAGTCACCCCAATTATGAACCATGCCAACCAGAGTCTCTTTATCCTCCGTTTATCACCAAATGGCCAAAGCCAGGAGGTTTCATGATGTGGGGAATGTATGTTCATGGTGGTCAGGGTTCTAACAGAACTTACACAATGAA
>NW_026077965.1:0-1078 GCF_014885135.2 Alexandromys fortis
TCTCTCTGTCTCTCTCTCTCTCTCTCAGTTCAATTTTGTGATGGTGAAGAATGCTAACCGACTTTCCAGCTTGGCAATGCCTTGACTTGCTGTAAGTTAGCAGCAGCGTAGCCCACTGCAGCTTTTTCACAGTCACAGCAAGTGTTAACACAACGAGTGTGGGAATTGAGATCTTAATTTTAACTCAAGAAATAATTTTGAGTTTGTAGATGCACTTAAGGGCACATTGAATATTCTTCGGATCCTACAAACTATGTTTTGAGTTTCATTGATGTAGATCAATTGTTAGCTGATGTAGATCAAGTTGTTGGCTGTTGGCTGTGTTAGTTTTGTTTTTTTGTTTGTATTTTGGTTCTTTTGTTTGTTTGTTTGTTTGTTTTTACCTCTGCGGGTCACAGGAGTATGAGCTATTCTGTACTGACCTTGTTAATCCCTGGTGGTACACTGTGGTCCAAAATGAAGGAATATGGAATTTATTTCTCCTGGCTAGTAGCTAGTTGCTGGATAGTACTTATTTCAACTCTGAGTTTTCATGGCAAAGAAGATGTGAAGAGGTCATGGCAATCATGTCGTAGTTAACTTTTTATTGCTCTGATAAGACACCAGACCAAGGTAACTTATAGATGAAAGTGTATTTGGGGCTTGCGGTTTCAGAGGGTGAGGTAGTTTGTATAAGAACGGCCTCCGTAACCATGTATATTTGGATGCTTACTAAAGAGGGGTTGGCACGATTTAAAAGGATTACAAGTGTGGCCTTGTTGGAGGAAGTCTGTCACTAGGGGTGAACTTGGGACTTTGAGGGTTCAAAAACCTAAGCCAGGGTCCAGTGTTTCTTCCTGCTGCCTGTGTATTTAGATATAGAATTTTCTAGCATCATGTCTGCCTGTTTGCCACCATGCTCCCTGCCATGACATTAATGCACTAAACTTCTGAAACTGTAAGCCATCTGCAATTAAATATTTTCCTTTATAAGAGTTGCTGTGGCCGGGCGATGGTGGCGCACGCCTTTAATCCCAGCACTCGGGAGGCAGAGGCAGGCGGATCTCTGTGAGTTCGAGACCAGCCTGGTCCTACAGAG
>NW_026077966.1:0-1073 GCF_014885135.2 Alexandromys fortis
TTCTTGGATGAGGTAACTGGGACCCAGGTGTGAATGGACACACATGTATGTGTTGTGAATGGCTGTCAGACTGTATGGCTGACCGAACAAGAAGCCTCACAGAGTATGAGGAGAATAGAAAAGAGAAGGGATGGAAGGAAGCAACGAGGATGGAGAAGGGAGAAGAAAGGATGAGTAAGAGGCAAGGTGAGCCGGGGTCATGTAGGAGTCACCTGTAAAGAAGGAACAGAAGGGAGACAGGGGTCTTCTTGGCATCGAAGACAATAGAAACAAAACCGCAAGTTTAGACATAGCATCGAGAGATCCCTGCAGCTAATGGTTCACTGAGAAAAGACAAAAGCTTGGCGAGCGAGTTCAGTCCCCAGAATCTACAGAAAGGTGGGAGGAGGGAACTAAAGTTGACCTCTGACTTCCATATGTACATGTGCTCTCCTCTCTCTCTCTCCCCCGCCACACACACACATACACAACAACAACAACAATAATAAATACATTTTTAAAAAAAAATGAATAGCATTACAGGGGAAGCTGGGCGGTGGTGCACGCTTTTAATCCCAGTACCTGGGAGGCAAAAGAAGGTGGATCTCTGTGAGTTTGAGGCCAGTTTAGTTTACAGAGCAAATCCCAGGACAGCCAGGGATACACAGAAAAGTCTGTCTTGAAGCAATCTAAAAGAATTAATATAATGATAGTAAAGAGTGCATGGGATACTGTGAGATGTTCTTACTTCTAGAGCACAGGTTGAGTCAGGTCAGGAGAAAGGACTGGCAAGGTAACCAAGTCCATGGAAGACACCGATCCCACATGAAGATGTTTAGGGTTTGCCTACTAGAGAAAAGCAGTGGACCACATGGAGAAGCATTAAAGCATTAGTTGGGTCTCTGATATTCAAGAGTCTGGCAGCTGAGATTGCATTCCCACACTGGAATTATAACAAAGTCTGACTAACCCCCTCCCGGTTGTCATAGAACGGGTTTCAGCATCTTCCCAATAGAGGTCAGAGTATTACCCTGCTGGTAGGCCTCCCCACGAGGGCATTTTGTTGCATGCTAGCTCTAGAAAGAAAGAAGGCA
>NW_026077967.1:0-971 GCF_014885135.2 Alexandromys fortis
TTAGGGTTTGGGTTAGGAATAGGATTAGGGTTAGGGTTAGGGTTAGGGATAGGGTTAGGGATAGGGTAAGACTCAGGTTTAGGGTTTGGGTTAGGATTAGGTTTAGGGTTAGGTTTAGGGTTAGAGTTAGGGTTAGGGTTAGTGTTAGTGTTAGGGTTAGGGTTATGGTTAGGTGTTAGTTTTGGGTTAGTGTTAGGGTTAGGGTTAAGGTTAAGGTTAGCCTCAGGTTTAGGGTTTGGGTTAGATAAGGTTTAGGGTTAGGGTTATTGTTAGGGTTAGGGTTAGGTTTAGGGTTAGGTTAGGGTTAGGGTTAGGGTTAGGGTTAGGTTAGGGTTAGGGTTAGGCTTAGGCTTAGTTTTAGGGTTTGGGGTAGGATTAGGTTTAGGGTTAGGGTTAGCATTAAGTTTAGGTTTAGGAGTATTAGTAAGGGATACAGTTGGAATAGTATTATGGTTGGTGTTAGGGTCATGGCTAGTTTTATGGTTAGGGTTAGGCTTAGGCTTAGAGTTAGGTTTATGGTTAGGTGTTAGTGTTGGGTTAGTGTTAGGGTTAGGCTTAGACTTAGGTTTAGGGTTTGGGTTAGGATTAGGTTTAGGGTTAGGGTTAGTGTTAAGGTTAGTGTTAGAGTTAGGATTAGGGTTAGGGTTTGGTTAGGGTTAGTTTGGGTTAGGGTTAGTCTTAGGCTTAGGCTTAGGTTTAGGGTTTCATTTAGGATTAGGTTTAGGGTTAGGGTTAGGGTTAGAGTTAGGGTTAGGTTTAGGCTTAGGCTTAGGCTTAGGCTTAGGTTTAGGGTTTGGGTTAGGATTAGGTTTAGGGTTAGGGTTAGGGTTAGGGTTAGGGTTAGGGTTAGGGTTAGGTTTAGGCTTAGGCTTAGGTTTAGGGTTTGGGTTAGGATTAGGTTTAGGGTTAGGGTTAGGGTTAGTGTTAGGGTTAAGGTTAGACTTAGAGTTAGGGTTAGGTTTAGGGTTAGG
>NW_026077968.1:0-1073 GCF_014885135.2 Alexandromys fortis
ACATACATACATACATACATACATACATACACACACACAGACATATCTACACTTGTGCACACATTCACAGCAACAACAAAAATAACAAAAATTAACAGCCATTTGTCACTGATATCTCTCATTTTCAATGAACTCAATTCCCCAATAAAAAAGACACAGACTAAGAGAATAGATGAAAAAACAGGATCCATCCTTCCGCTGCATACAAGAAACACTCCAACATCAAAGATAGATATTACCTTATGTAAAGGGTTAGGAAATGGTTTTCCAAGCAAATGGACCTAAAAAGCAAACTATTGTAGCAATTCTAATATCTAACAAAATAAAGTTCAAGCCAAAATTATTCAAAAGAGACAGAGAAGAACACTTCATACTCATTAAAGGAAAAACCCAGCAAGATAATATATCAATCCTTAACATTTATGCCACAAACACAAGGGCACCCACATTTGTAAATAAACATTGCTGATGATTAAATCACATATTGATCTTCCCACAATGATATTGTGGGAGACTTCAATACTCCACTCTCACCAATGAACAGGTCATCTAGATAAAAAACTAAACAGAAAAATAATGGAGCTAATAGATGTTACGAACCAAATGGACCTAAAAGATACTCAAAAGAATTTACCTTCTGAGCACTTCACAGAACTTTCTCCAAAATTGACCAGCCTACGTCCCTCAACCCAGAGAACCTAGACAACAAAAAAGACCCTAAGACATACATACATAGACCTATCTAGGAAGAAGAAAAAGACAAGATCTCCTGAGTAACTGGGAGCATGGAGGCATGGGGGAGGGTGTAAGGGGAGAGGGAAGGAAGGGAAGTGGAGAAATGTATACCTCAATTAAAAACAATAAATAAAATAACATTTAAAAAGTATCTTCCAATCAAAAGAAGCCTAGGACCAGAGAGTATTAGCACAGAAGTCTACCAGACTTTTAAAGAAGAGTTAATGCCAATACTGGTCAAATTATCCCAAAAATTTTAGTGGCATTTCACTTGTATTTTAATAACTAAAGCTTGCCTGAAGATCAGAGAGTAAAACAGCATGTGCTCAACTATGTTC
>NW_026077969.1:0-1072 GCF_014885135.2 Alexandromys fortis
AGAGAGAGAGAGAGAGAGAGAACAGGATTTTGAAAGAATAAGGTAGAAAAGTGATTAATAATGATTCCATACATCAAACTTGAGACTCCACATGCACCCATCCACAAGTGCACGTGTACCCACACTCCTTTGCTCACACACATGCACACCACATATACATTCATGCACACAACATATACATGCATGCACACCACATATACACACGTGGAAAAGGAAAAGAAGAAAGCAGAGCTGAAAGCTGACTCCTGAGTTAACAAGCATTCATCAACATTAATCATTCATTGCCCAGTTAATGAAGCACTGGGTTCAGCTATGTTTCTATACACGTGAGTATTAGGAAGATGGGCAACACAGGCCATGGATTTGGATCTGCCCTTGAGTGTGCCAGTTTATCAAATGAAAGAAGGTCCTCCTAAGATTTCATCACAGAGATCAGCATCCACTCACCTTAGCCTTGGATGTGAAGTAAGACTTGGGAAACAGTTATATGGGCAGATGTGTAGACATGAGACGTGGTCCATCCTGGTCCAGCAATAGTTTCTGCCAATCTTTAGAATCGAGCCCGGGACACCTTACATAATTTTTGACAGTTTGGACCCAAGTAGGGTCCCCTTTGGAGAGTATCAGACTGACTATCTCACTCATCCAGTGTGTTCCTGGTTGTGGGACAATGGGAAACAATCAAATTTTGTGTTACATTAACATAGTAAAGGAAATGTTTCATATGATGAATGATGAAGCTATTTTTACTTGACTTTATTCTTAGGTTTCCCTTTTTCTGTTTTCTGTTGGGAGACAAGCCACATGGCTTCATTATCCTTTTTAATTCTGGTTGATCATTCCTCCACTCCTCCATTCACATCTCCCTCTTATTCCTAATCCTCACATCCACATCCCTGTTTAAATCTTCTCACCCACAGTTTTACCCCTCTCTAATTTCTTTTTGCCTTTGTTCTATTATGCCCTCCACTTTTAACCCCACCACCATGCCTGGTTCTTTATACATTTGTTTGCTTGCTTGCTTGTCTGATTTTGTCAACTTGACATAAGCTGGAGTCACCTGGGAAAAGGA
>NW_026077970.1:0-1078 GCF_014885135.2 Alexandromys fortis
TGGGCAAAGCAGTTCTTTAAATGAATACAGTTTGTGTGTTGTTATTTCGGGCATGAGCTAGCCAAGCGGCCGGGGTGTTGGGGACGCAGCCCCGCAGCCACTTCATATTTCAACAGTCCACAAGGCTGCCCACAGCACAGAGTGCAGACCAGGGCCAAGGGACACCTCTGGTGCAGGAAATAATCCTGCCCACCACTGAGAAAGGAAGAGGGGACTTAAATAAAATAATTTCTATCCTCAACAAGCCTCGAAGCCAAGTTCCAACTTGCATAAAGGAAGCATTTAAAGGATCACAAGAAACTACACCATGGGGATGCCACCCACAAAAGGCAAAAGCCAGGCCCCTAAACTAAACCTACAAAAGCTCACCAGCAAACAAGCAGCAGGTATCAAGGGAAGAGGAGACTAAGGCTGTGATTAACCGCAGAGGGAGCCTGATTGAATGCTGAATTAAGAAAAGTTCAAAATAAAGTTACAACATGCATGAACCACTACCCAATGATGTAAGCTGCTCGTTCATTACACGGCAGGGGCATCCGTGGCACTGCGTGTTTTTAAATACCTTTCATAGACACACAACAAAGTACAGAAAAAAATCCCCTTGGGAGTCCAGTGCAGAGGGGCAGGGGCAGGGTGAGCCTGGCCCCCAGCTGCTGGGAGGCTTGACGTAGGATGAAAGGCACCAGGACCCATTCAGCCTATTGCATTTATTTCAACTCCTCTGTGAGGCCGTCATCACAGGAGTATGGGGACGTAGTCTGTAGAGTCAGGTCTTACATGACGGGGACACCCCTCAGACAGAGCATGCAGAAAGGGAATGCCAGCCAGTCCTTGCATGGCAAAGGCAGAGAAGAGCAGAGGATGGGGTAGAGAATTTGCTATAATGTCTCCTCGATTTTCCTGGCCCAGAACTGCTCTAAAAACAGTAAAGCCGCCGGGCGATGGTGGCGCACGCCTTTAATCCCAGCACTCGGGAGGCAGAGGCAGGTGGATCTCTGTGAGTTCGAGACCAGCCTGGTGTACAGAGCTAGTGCCAGGACAGGCTCCAAAGCCACAGAGAAACCCTGTCTCGAAAAAC
>NW_026077971.1:0-1073 GCF_014885135.2 Alexandromys fortis
CTGTTTATATGGTAAAAGTAACTTTTAAGAGAATATCTTTCCTCTGCATTAAAATTCCTATAGAGGAACAGATAGAACTTAAAATTTCTAGACTATGTCACGCTTCGGATCCAAACAATCCACATTTGTCTTCCGTAATTTCTTTGACACAAAGCAATATTCTCTCTGCTTTAGCTGATAATTCTTTGGACTGTTTAAATCTTTGCCACCTTTTAAAGTTTGGACCAAACTACTAAGTTTTCAATTTTTTACTCCAAGAATGGGCTGTAAATGGGCAATGTCTTCCAGCAATTTCTGAAAGTCAGTATGAGTCTGCAATTAATGTCTCTGAATGTGTAACTCTTGGGCTCAAATTTTTTTTTTTTTTGGGCTCAAATTTTTATAGAAGTATTTTATATCATAGATTATTAATAGAATCTCCTCTTTGTATTTTTTTCAGAAGTAACTTGTAATCCCCAATGAGGCAAAATTTCCTACTTCGTCAATCATTTTCTATAAAGTATGCACATTTGAATCTGTTCATAAAATTCTGTATGAACTTTGAAGCATACCTAACATGAGTATAATTTCAATTGTAATAGATAACCAATTACCAACATGCATTTCTTTATGTCTGAATTAGTTGGTAATAATAATGTTCAAGGACTAGAAATTCTCATTCCATTTTTAAGTGAGTTGTATTTGGTAAAGTACCTTGAACAAGAATATAAGTATATGGACAGTATTTCTTTTAAAAATATTTATTTATTTATTTATTATGTATGCAATAGTCTATCTGTATTTATGCCTGCAGGCCAGAAGAGGGCACCAGACCTCATTACAGATGGTTGTGAGCCATCATATGGTTGCTGGGGATTGAACTCATGACCTCTGGAAGAGCAGGCCATGCTCTTAACCGCTGAGCCATCTCTCCAGCCCTCTGAGTTGATTTCTAAAGGAAAAGTAAAACTATATCAATTAGCAGAACTTAAGATATGCCCTGCATTTTTCCTTATGCAGAGACTGGACAAGAAATGATACAGCTACCGCTCCCAGGACTTGACTAATAACAGGAATTAGTCTTCTCAGGATCC
>NW_026077972.1:0-985 GCF_014885135.2 Alexandromys fortis
ACCGTCCAGATGGAACTCCTCAGGACCGCTCTGGGTGGGCTGTGGATGCAAGCCTGATGTCTCTCCTGGTGCCCGGATCGGATCTCCTTGCTGCTTTGGTGGCTCGTAAACAAAGGGCCTATCTTGCTTGCTGCAGGCAGGCTATTGGGTCAAAGGAGCTACCACCCTCTCGTTTGCCCTCCCGATTTGGATTCTGTCCCTGAGCCCGAACAGGCTGAGATGGGAGATGTTATGTGGTCAAAGAGGGGAGGGAGTCAGACGGAGAGGGGGGGAGGGTTGTGGATGCAAGCTGGGTGGGATAGAAAGAGAGAGGAGGTATCGGGCAGAATAGCCCCTGAGGATGACCAGGAAGTGTAGGAGGGATGAGGAACGTCTGAGTTTCCTATCCGGGCTGCTGCCGCGGTCAGAAACTCACTCACCCCAATGATGTCTCTCCTGGTGCCCGGACCGGATCTCCTTCGGCAGTTTCTTTATTAATAAGAAATCACTCCCACATCGAAGCTCATGTTCTGCTAAGTTAATAGCTTCAAGGAGGTGTTTATTATCATGAGGTGCTAGTTTCGATAGAGCAACAGCTGGCTGGTGGTGGCACACACCTTTAATCCAAGCATCCAGGAAGCAGAGGAAGATGGATCTACAGAGTTCCAGACCAGCCTGGTCTACAGTGTGAATTCCAGGGCAGCCCTGGATAGACAACCAAACCCTGTGTGTTTTGAAACGTCAAAAAAAAAAAAAAAAAAAAAAGAGGGAAGGAAGACAGGAAGAAACTCAGATACTGATTGAGGCAAGGAGCTAGATCTAGCACAAGGTAAAGTGATTAGCTGCTGGACTTATCAAATTCAAACCTCTGCACAGTATTGAAATTCTGCCTAGTCTGTCTGTCTCTTCAGACACAACACAGACTCCTTCCAGGAGCTTTGTTATTGTTGTTGTTCACAGCCAGACAGCATCTTTTCAGACATTTTTGTTCACACAAACTAAGTAA
>NW_026077973.1:0-1072 GCF_014885135.2 Alexandromys fortis
GAGGGATGCAGTCCTAGAGAGACTGTCCAGAAGAGCGCTGTACTTGATGGGACACCACACGGCACCGCAGGCAGAGCACTCGTGTCCTCCCTAGGCCTGAAGAAGCTTCTCCAGGCTGTGTCCTGCTCAAATCAGTGGCCTGGGTAGGGAACGCGAATCTGCTACAGAAATTCACTGGATATCTTTCTGGCAAGGAAAGCAGAGCTGAGAGGACTGTGTTCCAGGAAAGCAGAGCTGATGGCGGAACCACAGAGTCTGAAAATGGTTTTAGTCACAGCTTTGTTGGGATACAGTTCACACACAGATTTTGCCCATTTGAAGTGTACAATTTATTTCTATATATATACTCCGAGTGGTGCAATCCTACTCATTATCTATTTTTAGAACATTTTCATCGCCTCAAAATGAAACCCTGTGTCCACTAACCGTAACCACTTTAACCCTGTGTCCCATTTTTCTTATATATTTTCAGCCCCAGGCAGCCATAAACTGGTTTTCTGTTTGAGTTTGTTAGTCTGGAAAGTACATATGAGTAGAATCTTATGGCCAGTTGCATCTGGTTTCTTTCATTTAGCAAAAAAAAAAAAAAATGTTTTAAAGGTTTATATTATGGCATTATAAAAGGTAAATATTTTCTTTTCAAAAACAAAATGCACATAAGATACACTCTTTATAACAGATTTGTAGTGATATTTCATTTGTATTGTAATAAATAAAGCTTGCCTGAAGTTCAGAGAGTAAACAGCCACACTGACCAGCCTTACAGACCAGGCAGTGGTGACACAAACCTTTAATCCCAGTAACCACACTAGTTTGCCATAGAAACTGGGCAGTAGAGGTGCATGCCTTTAATCCCAGCCCTAGAGAGGAATATAAGACAGGAGGAGACAGCTCTCAGACACAGTCTCATTTTGAGATTCCTGGAGGCAGGATCACCATTTCAGACTGAGGTAGAGGTAAAAGCCAATGGTTGACTGTTTTGCTTTCCTGACCATCAGGTTGAACCCCAATTTCTGTCTCTGGTTTTTTATTAATCATGCTATAAATTCATAAAGATTGTACATTAAAATTT
>NW_026077974.1:0-1077 GCF_014885135.2 Alexandromys fortis
TCTTGAGTTCTCAGTAGTCCTCATTGTCCGCTATGTTCAGCGAGTCTGGTTTTATCCCAGGCTTTTTCAGACCCAGGCCAGCTGGCCTTGGTGAGATCCCAATAGAACATCCCCATTGTCTCAGTGTGTGGGTGCACCCCTCGCGGTCCTGAGTTCCTTACTCGTTTTCTTAATTGTGAGCCTGTCATTGAGATTCTCAGATCTGAATGTCTTATAGGCTGTATTGGGAACCACTGCTGACAGATTAGGGTAAGGAAACTAGAAAACTGGTATGCTACAGATGGGGTAGATAATTATCTAGGGAGTGAGGGAGAGGAAAAACCACAAGAAACAGAGATGATATAGGCCCAGCAGATTTAGAAGGTGACAGTTCTGCTCAAGGACCGTAGTTAGGTTCCCTAGGTCTCCCCCACACTCCCTTTAACTACATAGGTTTTGGGGTTCTTGATTTGTGTGACCCAAGAGCTGTTAAAGTAGAGATGACTTGACGTTCCAGTGGATGTTGAGAGTAAAAACCAGAGTACAGAAGAGAAAATGGGCATCCCAGTGTGGCAGGAACAGCTAGGGCAAAGCCAAAACAGGGACCACAGGGAGGAGGACAGAACAAAATGAAAGATGAAGAATGTGCACACAGGAGATAGAGGGGTTGGTGTCCGGCAAGGTGAGCACACCTAACAGCTAGGCTGCTGCTGGCCACGATGTGCTACCATAAGGTTAAAAATGAAACACTTTGTCACAAAACTTTGGGAGATAGACAGTGAATTAGCGATTGCTATGTGGGTGTGGGTAGAAAAGGAATCCAGAAATCCAGACTGATTGCCCGTGAATAGTTAGGCTTTTTTTTCTGAAGGTACAAAAACAAGTTAACATGCTTTACAGCCTGTAAATTTACTGAAAAAATAGTTATTATACATTTGAAGTGGATGAACTGTAAAATATACAGATTATATTTCAATAAGCTCTCTCAAAAACGTTTCCACAAGCCGGGTGGTGGTGGCGCACGCCTTTAATCCCAGCACTCAGGAGGCAGAGGCAGGCGGATCTCTGTGAGTTTGAGACCAGCCTGGTCTACAAGAG
>NW_026077975.1:0-1072 GCF_014885135.2 Alexandromys fortis
CTCCTCAGAGAGGGTAAGGCACATAGCTTTGGGGAAGGTCCAAGGCCCTCCCTACTATATCATGGCTGAGCAAGGTATCTATCCAAGGAGAATGGGTTCCCCAAAAGCCAGCACAAGCAGTAGGAATAATTCTACTGTCACCCACATTCAGAGGGTCTAGTTTGGACCAATGCTGGTTCCTTCCCTGTCCAGCTGGAGTTGGTGAGCTCCCATTAGCTCAGGTAGACTGTTTTAGTGGGTGTCCCTATCATGGTCTTGACCTCTTTGCTCATTTTCTCACTCCCCTCACTTTGGACTTTGGGAGCTCAGCCCAGTGATCCGCTGCAGGTCTTTGCCTCTGTTTCCATCAGTTGGTGGAGGAAGGTTCTATGGTGACATTTAAGATATTCATCAGTCTGGCTACAGGGCAAGGCCAGTTTGGGCACCCTCTCCTCTGTTGCTTAGGATCTTAGCTGGGGTCATCCTTGTGGATTCCTGGGAATTTCTCTACTGCCAGGTTTCTTGCCAGCCCCATAGTGGCTCCCTCAATCAAGATATCTCTTTCCTTGCTCTCCATCTCTGTCCTTCCTCCATCTGGACTATCCCATTCCCTCAAATTCTCCTCCCCTTTACCCTTCTCCTCTCCTCTTTCTCTTCATCTTCCACCCTCCTTTCTCCCCCACCCCCATGGTCCCAATTTTGTCAGGTGATCTTGTCTATTTCTCCTTCCCTGGGGGATCTATATATGTTTCTCTTAGGGTTCACCTTGTTACTTACTACACTTGGTCATATACCCAAAGGATGATCAATCATACTACAAGGACATTTGTTCAACCATGTTCATAGCAGCATTATTTGTAATAGCCAGAACCTGGAAACTACCTATATGTCCCTCACCCAAAGAATAGATACAGAAAATGTGGTACATTTACACAATGGAGTACTACTTAGCGGTAAAAAAAAAAAACAATGACAGCTTGAAATTTGCTTGCAAATAGATGGAACTAGACAAAACCATCCTGAGAAAGGTAACCCAGACCCAGAAAGATGAACATGCTATGTACTCACTCATAAGTGGATATTAGCTGTAAAG
>NW_026077976.1:0-1068 GCF_014885135.2 Alexandromys fortis
AGTTAAGGTGGCTGGGAGCTGCCTGATTTGAGTGCTAGGAACTGACCTCAGGTCCTCTGCATTTTCAACCACTGGGCCATCTCTCCAGCCCCCAAAATCACTTCTTACAAACTTCTTATTGAAGTGCTTATCTTGGGGTCCACCAATGAGAGACAACTAGTTGTATGTGTTGTGAATTTAAAGAATACCACTCGGTTGGGGTTATTATTGTTGTTGTTGTTGGTGGTGGTGGTGGTGGTGTGTGTGTACATAAGTGTGTGTGCACTTGAACATGTCATGGTACCCAGATGACGATTAGAAGACAGTTTATTAGAGGGCAGTTCTTTCCTTCCATCACACTCAGGTTGCCAGGCCTCGCAGCAGGCACCTTAAACTTGCCAGGCCATCCTGCTTGTCCTAAATTCAGTTACTGTGCACTCACCCTGAAGTACTTGTGTCCTGGCATCAGGTTTTGTGACAAGGGTATAGTGTGGCCTAGCATTCCAGTGGGAGTTTTAGTAGGAACTTAGGAAGTGTGCAGTGCACAGAGAGAACGTAAGAATGACTGGTTATCAAGATCAGTGCTGTTTACACTGTGGCTATTGCCATCAGTTGAGTCGATTAGAACCAATATGTTTAAAAACTGAAGTAGTAAGGAAGATGCCAGATATATCACTGCACACAAAAAAAGGTAGCATTTGCTTGTTATTTATATAAATAAGTATGTAGAGAGTCATGGAACAAAAATACTGCTTCCTGCAGGCCGCAGGACATTTAATGGAGCTGCATTTAAGTGGATCAGCCTCTGCCGCTCCTTGCAGCACACGCTCAGAACTCTAACCCTAATGTAATGCGCCACTTTTTAGTGCACTTTTTCTTTCTGTATTTTACTTACTGGTAGCTTTTTAACTATCTTTATCTTGTCTCTCCTGACTTAGAGCTAATATGGTCTGACTACTCATGAACTGATTTCCATATAGGCTTGGGCTCAAGGCCAACAGAGTGCTAACATTAGATTAAAAACCAAAAACATCTTACACATGTTACTCCCAGCACTCGGGAGGCAGAGGCAGACGAATCTCTGTGAGT
>NW_026077977.1:0-1071 GCF_014885135.2 Alexandromys fortis
TAATTCCGTGTATAACGCAGCATAATGAAGAGATAAAAAATGTTCTGTGGAAATCATACCCCATAAACCCTACATTGTGAAGAAAAAAATAGGATTCCAGCTGAACTACTGTACTCCCAACCAAAATATGAAACACCAAAATCCAAACTTGTTGAGTACAAAAATGACAAAAGTAGAAAATTCCACATCTGTCCTCAGTGATGAGTTGCAATCAAAACACAGCACCATTAAAATGTTACATAAAATAAAGTTACCTTCAGGTTGTAGGCATGAGATGATACCTATAAGATATATACAAAAAATAATAAGTCCATGTTTAGACCTGAATCTCATCCTCAGGACATCTTATTATGTATAAACAAATATTCCATAATCTGAAAAATAATTAAAAACCAATATGCTTCTGTTTCCAAGCATTTCTTGTAAAGAAGGCTCCACCTGAAATTCTAGTGTAGAGAAAGGATTCATCATTTACAATTCGATTTTCTTTTGGATAAAGTATAGTTCCTACCGAGCTATATTTTCATTCCTCCTACTGGTGAAATGTCCCTACTGATCCATTGCCAAAGAGACTGATCCACTATTCTTTCTTGTTATCTGTGTTTGTCGGCTTTCATTTGCAGAGTTTCAGGGGTCCCAGTTCAAGGTCACGTTGGCCCATTGTCTTTAGGCTTGTGCCAAGCAGTAAGTATATCATGGCAGGCATGTTGGAACAAAACTGTTCATTCCTTGGCACGCAAGAAACAAAGACAAAAAGAGGGGAGGGCCCTTCTTACTACCCCAATAACCACCTTGTCACCTCCCCTGAAGTCTCCACTACCTTCCAGGAGCACCATAGCCAGATTTTTCTAAAGCAAATGGGTCTTTAAGGTACATTCAAGACCTGAACTGTGGCATGAGCATCTACAATAGTCCTAATCAACTGCTTCCTGCTCCCAGGAGCCCAATCAGCACTCCCTTTCTCAGAGACACTGGCAGGATCTGCTTTCCTCATTGATCATTGTATGAGAACTTAGCGCCATTCAGGAGAGTGGGAGAACTCTAAGTAATGAATTCCTCTTCTAATTATGC
>NW_026077978.1:0-1019 GCF_014885135.2 Alexandromys fortis
GGGAGGGAGGGAGGGAAAAGAGATAGAGGGGAGAAGGAATAAAGCAAAACAAGGCCCCCTAATCCTCCCCAACACCCAGGACTGGGAATTGAACCTGGGGCCTCAAGCATATTACAGGCACTTCATTACTGAGATATATATATAGCACAGCCATTTTTCCTTGTTTGTTTTGTGTTTTGAGACTAAGGTGCTCGGCCAGGCCTTGAACTCATTCTGTAACTCACAAAAACCTTGAACTTGTCACCACCCTGCATCTGCCTCCCAAACAGCTGGGATTACAGACTCATATCATCAGGCCAAACAGAGAAATTGCTTTTATGAAAAAGTGGGCAGGGACTCAGACAAAGAAAGCAATGTGAAGAGAAAGGCAAACACAGAATTATGGTGCCATAAGTGGAGACTCCCAGAAGCTAGAAGAGATTAATAATCTCCCCTAGAAGCCCTCAGAGAAGTCACCTCCTGACACTTAAACTTCAGAACCACCCACCAAGATTAATGCAAAAATAAACACTGTTGTTTTAAGCCCACAAATTTATGAAACTTTGTTACAGCAGCCCCAATGATGAAAAACTAATGTGTAGTTATTATGTAATACATCATTAAGAAACAGCATTAATTCAGGTGTGGTGGTGCATGTCTTTAATCGCAGCACTTGGAAGGCAGAGGCGGACAAGTCTTTGAGTTCCAGGCCAGTTTGTTCTACAGAGCAAGTTCCAGACAATGAAGACTACACTGAGAAATTCTGTCTTGAAAAACAAACAAACAAAAAAGAACATTAAGACATTTCAAAAATGAAGATGACTTTTCTTTTGTTTCCCTCTTAAAATACAAGGCTTGCAACTACTGGTGGCATATATCTAGTGAGTTCCAGGCCGGACTAGACTACAGAGATCCTGTCTCAAGAAGAAAAAAAGACAAAGACAAAGACAAAGACAAAGACAAAGACAAAGACAAAGACAAAGACAAAGACAAAGACAGGAAGGAAGGAAGGAAGGAAGGAAGGAAGGAAGGAGGGAGGG
>NW_026077979.1:0-1020 GCF_014885135.2 Alexandromys fortis
AAAAAACCAAACCCAAAAAACTGACTGGCTCTGCCCTCCATTTTTGAATTTTTATTAATTTCTATTGTAGACTAGTTGATAACCAAGAGTAGCCATCACAGCTTCTAACTAAAGAGTGTACCTGTGGTGGATTAAACAAGAATGCCCCCAGGAGGCTCAGGCTTGATTGCTTGATCCGCCTTGACGGAACTGTTTGGGAAGGGTGAAAAACTGTTACCTTATTGGAGGTGTGTCCCTGGGAAATGGGGTTTGAGGTTTCAAAAGTCCACACCATTCCCAATTAGTACTAACTCCTCCCTCCCTCCCTCTCCCATCTATCCTGTTGATGCTAGGGTATTCTTTATAACGTCACATCCCAGTTTCTCTAGTCTTACGCCAGGGGCTGTAGATCAGTGACTCTGCATCTTCTATGCCTTCAGTGTCAGATTGGAAACGACATGGTAACCAGTTTTGTGGGCAGAGAAATGAACTTCGTTGCCAGCCTTTTCCAGTATAGGGAACCACTGTTGGTGAACCACTCAGCCCCTACCATGTAACCTGTTCTATACTCCCTGTAATGATATACTTTATCAGTTCTGCTCCTTCAAAGAACCTAATACAGATACAGACCATCCCTCACTGCCTGAGAGTTAGGTATTTTCCCCTTAGGCACCATAAACACTAATAAACAACATGCAATGGAATTTACATAAGAAACTACAGCACCTTGCTTTGCCGTACTTACCTGGTCCCAAGGACTTTTCAGAGTGCTTTGCATATTTTTAATCTTTGAATATATGCAGTAATAACACATATAGCCACTATTATTCTCCCCACTTTACAGTATTAGATATGGAAACAGAGCCAGAAAGATGCCAGCCCAAGGACACACAATAAAGTGAATGTCATGAGCAGCTGTAATGTTTGTTTGCTTGCTTTCTTTTCCTTCCTATACAGCATCTTTTCCTTTTTTCCATTAAAAAATTCATACAATGTATTTTAATCATGTTTCTCCTCCCCAGTCCCTCCCCCTCCCTTCCC